>NC_072734.1:109550944-109850944 GCF_026930045.1 Uloborus diversus | reverse complement strand
GTGCGTATGTAACAATGTACTGTTTTACGTGATCTTAAAATGTCGTATGTGCATCAGACTTACTTCTCTAGCCAAAATAAATGGAAATTCTAAATTGAAATTATCAAACATTGACTACTAAAGCTTAGTTCACATATGCAACGACAAATTACTTGATTCGATCAAGTATTAAGGTAAAGTTTCATTCACATAGAATTTTACTAACATTCTACTCGCAGATATTAGAAATATCTATAGAATAATATGTAGATTGCAATTTCAGAATTTTAAGAGCATATTCCTATACATTTCAAATAATCAATAGAATGTTATTATTTTTAATGCTAGAACAAAGTACACATTTAATTTTCTGGTTGAGGGAATTTAAAAAAATGTATTCTTTAAAAATAGGTATAAGTAATTATTTTTTTTTAATCTCCTAATATTTTAATTTTTGCTGAATATGTTTTATAGTTTTTATCACTCATGTACGAGAGTCTATCTTTCTTTAACATTAGCTTTTACTTCTAATGCAAAATACTTTCCTTGATTTACATTAACGAAAGTAAATTGATAGAACATAAATTGTGGGATATCAAAACAGTTTTACTTAGAAAATAGAAAAGGTACAAAATGTAGCGCAACATTTCTGCCCACTTTTACTATAACGTTATGAGTGTTTGATGATTTTTTTTTTTTTTTTTTTTTTTTTGGTATCAATGAAAAAGGAAATATTAAATTAATAGACGCTAGGACAATCACATTTTTTTTTTCTTGTATTGATGGTTGCATAATGGAAAATCGAAAATCCAATCTACCTTCATATATTAAAAACGAAGTTGTCGAGAAAAAATGGTTGTATAAAGTATTTAAAAAAGAGATAGGTGATGCATAACTAGAGCAAGTTTTCTTTCAATAAAGCAATGAACGACCATTGTATTTAACTGACTTATCCAATAATAGGGAAAATTATCCATGGAAAAATCCCTAACAATAGCAATAGTATCGATAAGAAAAAACGTTTAGCTAGTTGAAATGCTAAACTGATCTAGTTTCTTTATTGAAATATTAGTGGTACCCGCACGGCTTTGCCCGTAATAGAAAAATTAAAAGGTCTTTTGGTTCGCCTGTGTATTTAAAAATAATGTATGGTGAATTTTCTCGCCAATTGGCTTGTACCCATGTTACGGTTCTACGTTATGATAACTTCGTATCTCGCCAATTGGCTTGTGCCCATGTTACGGTTTCACGTTATGATAATTTTGTAATTTACTCGTCCATCTTATATTTTTGCTCATAAAATTGAAATAGAAAAAGAACCACATCAAAATTTTCGAAAAATCGCTTCAAGGTGCGCACCCCCATGCTACAAACTAACTTTGCCAAATTTCATGAAAATCGGCCGAACGGTCTAGGCGCTATGCGCGTCACAGAGATCCAGACATCCAGACATCCTCCGGACATCCAAACAGAGAGTCTTTCAACTTTATTATTGTAAAGATTATCATGAGAGAGGAAAGCTCCCCTTACATCTATGGACACCATTTTTTAGACATTACAAAACATTTTTTCTCTCCATATTGATCTCATGAATTTTGAAACTATCGATAAATAAGTATTTGCGATGCATAAGGAGTAGAAAAACGGAGACCCAACTGTAGGCAAGGCGTAAATATATTTCAAGAAGTACAAATGAGACAGCGAAAATCAAAGGGATGTAAGTGGACATTTTAAAGTTTCTAGTAAAACTCGTTTATAGATAAGGTTCTAGGTAGGCTGTCATTTAATTTTTTTTCCAAATCATGCTTCATAGCAGCACTACCAGGGCTACTAGTACTATCTTTTGCCCTAAAACAGAGGAGAGGTTCACCTACCATTTGTACTGGTTATCTCCAAATTTTCAATTTTGTCACTTACATTCCTTTACTTTTCACTGCCTAAAATTATATTATGTTTAAAATGATTAACACAATCAAATGGACTTCACACTGAAAACAACAAGGATTCATTTTTTTCATTTTGTATGGTTTGCAATAAACTAGAATACCACTTATACAGATCATTATAACTAAGAAAAAAATATGATCGAAATTTGTCTAGTTGTGGTTCAGAGAAGGTGACTTGCCCAACACCTATTGAAATTTATGAGAATTTCTACTGAAAAAAAACTATGACTAATTAGTGCAATTTTTTAGTATTTCATAAAAAAGTAGTGATGTATAAAATTTTTACTATTATCCTACAAATAAGAATTAGTTCTAAATTTGCATCTGATCTTAATCTTTCGTCATTCCTTCTTTTTTACGTCCAGTCTATTGTTGTTACCCTATATCGAATGTATTCCATTCCAAAACGCGTTAAGTTATGGTAATGCTTGAAATCACTAAACACGAAAATTAAAATCTCTTCAAAAGATAGGAGGACTCTAACTTCATTGAGACTGAGCTCTTATTTTTTGCCAAGAAATAGTGCAAAAAAACTGTGCAGTGTCATTACTACTTTTTACGACAGTCGCTTTTAACGACAAATCAAAAACATCTTGATTCTTCTTTCTTTCTTCTTGCTGATAGGCATTAGTGTTCTTACAATTCACAGAGCAACAGCAATGCGGTTTGGTGCAGAAAGCAAGGATTCCTTTTGTTTTCGTATAGTTTGCAGTAAACTAGAAATCCTTAAAAGAATACTTAAGAAACCGATGGAACATGATGGCCATAAAATACTTTGATTCTCCCCCGGAACCAGTTGACATTGATATCCAACAGTGTCTGCATTTTTAGAGTTAAAAATGATAAAGCAAAAATACCAGCTGGAAAGACTTACGATGTTAAAAATAATCTTCAGATCTATAGAAATGATGCTTTACAAAATAAAAGAATCTAAGACAAATAGAAATTAATTGTAGTGACACATTAATTCTAATGTGACTCATTTTTATTTGTTTCCTCCTGAACATACTGTTGATCCTGAAATAATTTGTAGATACAAAAATTCTATGTATATTTTTTCAACTAAAGTCAGTTTCCGAAGTAAGATATTAAGTGTCAGAATATATCCTAAATTTGCTTCACTGAAATAAACTTTAACATCATGTTCATAGAATGAAAAATTTCTTTCAAACGATCTCTTTCAACAAAGCTGGCGCTACTTTTAGCAATAAACTATTGTAGCGAGAAGTCAATTCAGGCCTAAAGTATTTTAATAACCAATGAATTTGAATAAAATAATATTTTAAATATTTTATTCAAAAGCTTCCGAAAGTTTCTGTTCACCTCTTTCATTGTCATGCAACAAATACTGCATGATTGCATAATTTTCTTTTAAAACAAATATCACAAAAATTTCTAGGTTCATTTCTTGTGAAAAATACAAAACTACTCATTTGATGTGCGTACACTATATTAGACGTTTTTGATGTATGGAAACGCTTATCGTAATGTTTAAAAAAAAAGATCCAGTATCTCTTGGAATTTCGTCAAGATTTCGTGAAATTCCGTTATCGAATTGAAAGAAACTAAGCAGTTTTTTACTTCCCTAAATTGACGTTCTTAATTTTACACTTTTATTTGTGATTTTAAAAGACAGAGAGCAACACACATCAGTCCGATGAGTTGGTTTAATTCTAGATATCAATGTGCGCTTGTCAAAGAGAATGTATTCTATAATTTACTTCGTTGATTCGATTGTCTATTAATTTTTAGAATCATTTCTTATTGATGAAATGATTGATACGTTTTCATTTATTTTTTTCAATTTTATCTTTATTATATGAGGAAAATTCGCATTTTGTGATAATTCTTCTTCCGACAAAATGAAATTTCAAATATCCAGTACAAAAGAGTCGTATTGCGAGTATTCCTTCCAGGGTTTAATTTTTATTTAAACGAGCTGATGTGTGCATCAAATGACTTCTTTTTACGCCAGTTTAATGATAATAGTGCCTTAGAATAAGCAAGGAAACAATTTATATATTTTCACCCCTATTTTGTTGCCAACCGAAGCTAAAAAGAGTTTTACATAGATTGATTTCCCCCAGATCAGTATTTTAGCGTAATTCAGTGGATAACTCTCCAAATGTCGCCAATAGCACCAAATTGAAACCAAATAAAAAAAATTTGCCAAATTTTTCACCAACTTGGCGACCAAAAGAATGGTGACACATCGTCAAGTGTCCACCCAATTATAATATCACTTGAGTTTTCATTGAAATTAATACTGGTTTTCTCCCAAAAAAGTGTAAAAGACCCCTCTTGAAACATCCGAATGCAACCAAAAGGAGAGGTGCACAATTAGACCCCACTAATAGTCTACATACCAAATTTCAACTTTTTAAAACATACCGTTTGCGAGATACATACGCACATTCGTACATACGGACGTCACGAGAAAATATGTTGTAATTAACTCGGGGATCGTCAAAATAGATATTTTGGGTGTCCATATGTTCTCAGGTGGTGCACGTGTGGTCGGGTTGGGGAAAAAAAAAGCTCAGCATTCACTCGGGGGTGAGCAAAATATAAATTAAGGTTAACATTTCAGTGAAATTTTTTTGCGAATACAATACTTCCTTTGCTATGTAAAAGGAAGAAAAAAAAAAGAAACATTTCTTTCAAAAACATAACTATATTTTACAATGAGCAGCTGTAACGCTATATGTGAACTAAGCTTCAGTTCGCAACTAACCAATGAAAGTGTGTGCCCTATCAGTCATATAGCATGGTCCTTGCAGACTGGCTTCCGTACAGGAGCAGCGGCATACTGTTGGACATCATCTGCCGGAGAAGTCACATTCTGCTGATGGACCACATTCAGATGGAGAAATGCATTCCGCAAAAGTTAGTATCCACAGCAGTCGATTCCTTCATGTCTT
Organism: Uloborus diversus; assembly: GCF_026930045.1. Taxonomy (NCBI): domain Eukaryota; kingdom Metazoa; phylum Arthropoda; class Arachnida; order Araneae; family Uloboridae; genus Uloborus; species Uloborus diversus. Next base: position 109,846,098 of record NC_072734.1, on the reverse strand, counting down.
GATCCCCAGCTAGTCAAGCTCATGCGAGTTTTCACAAAATTTGGATTTGTCATTATAGTATTTCTCAATGGGGGGGTGGGTACACAAATATTCCTTAATAATTCTTTTGTGGGTACACAAATATTCCTTAATAATTCATGAAAATAACACTTTAATGTATAACACTTAAAAATACTTTTAAATAACAACCCAAGAGCAATTTCTATGAAAGCACACTTAGCTTATTTAGCTAAGTATAAAGTGTATATCCTTGACCAAGTTTAATAATTCTGTTTTCTATTAAAGTATAAATGCAACATTGAGTTAGTTGAGCTCTGCATCGTATACTATACTGATATAGAGTAAAGAAATAGCAACCATACACTGTAAAAACGATTCAGAAACGTTCCTGGAAAATAATTGGCAGCTGATGTGCCCAATTTCTGCAGTAACATATCTTGCAAAAACCAGGAACGTTTTCCGCTAAACATCAGTAACCTAACTGAAATTATTCTTAAATATTTCTAATAAATATGGTGATCTCACCGGTTAAACCCAGTCTAGAGCCTTCAAGGGAAATTCCGTAGGATTAATAGAATTGATTAGAAACTTCCAAAGCTACTAAGAAAGTTTCAGAAGCGTCAATACAACCGTGAGCAAAGCACTAAGGCAGAATTGCAAGTAAGAATCGAGCACCTTTTTTGCCTGCAATTCTTGTTTTGCAAAGCTGCAACTATGCGGAGACGTATTCGCTATCATTGGGAGCTTAGTCATTCTGGACGGGCTGTAATCGAACTAAAGACGGTACACTTAATAAATACACTCAATTCATCTTTAAACTGGTAGCTAAAAAATATTTTTCATACTAGTTAGGAGTCTGCATTCGTGCAACTTGAAGCAATTCGGGAAACTTTTTTGCAAAGATACTTGATTTTACGAGCTAATATGTGAAATTCCGCAACGTTCAACGGAAATAATCAGTAACGTTTTGGCATTTTTTTACAGTGTAGCTATTACTCGATGATGCATTATGTATTTATACATTTTTCAAGCAAGTTCATTAACTTGCAATGCATTCTTTTAATTGTATCTATACTTTTATATTTAAACATTCTTATATTTCTTTCTAAAGTCTTTATATCAAATGAAGAAATCAACCAAAGTACAAGAATAATATATTTTTAACTATTTTTATTAGGTTTTTACGTAATAGTTAGCGACAAATGCAAAATCATTTTCAAGAAGTAAGTAACAATATTTAAGGGGGAGGGGGGATAACAGTTATTGTTCAAATAAAATTTCACATAAAACAATCATTATTTGTAGTTCTATAACGTTAAATGAAAGCTTTACGTGAGTTCAATAAGGAGAGTAAGAATACCAATAAAACTTTCCTTTTACTGTCACTATTTTACCTTCGAGTTCCTAAACACATTACAAGCTTGAGAGAAAAATAAGAGGTTGAAGAATTGTCTTCTTGCTGTTCACTCCTTTCGTTCATATTATTTTAAATTGTAGGAAAAAAAATGTGTTTAATTGTTTTAAGTTGTTAACATTATTTCGTATATTTTACTATAATATCAAATAATTTTTCTGTTTTAAATTTGTAACTAAAACCATTCATTATAAGAACACATAATTATTTTATTTTTTTAATTCCGTAGAAAATTTCTTCATTTTATATATTTTTCGTATAAATCTCAGAAAAAAATTAAAAAAGTTTTTAAGCATATAAAAGGAAATTTGGAAAAAATAAATGCTTTTAATGCGTGTAAAAATCATACACGAAAAATTGAAAAATCAAACCATATCAGGCGGTTTTACGATTAGCTTTAGAAAGAGCTTGCAAAGGGGGTTTTATAAGATCATACTTGATCTGCATTACGAAAGGACATTTCGAAAATATCTGCGTCCTGTCTTTATATAATTAAAAACATTTGTTAAACATGCGAGTTTTGGAGAGTTCTTCCCGTATGATATTTATGTATTTTAACATCAAAAATATAAATAATTCTACTTTTAAATCCTACCTGAATCCAAATGAAACAAAGTGGAAACTCGCATGATGCAAAAATGTCGCTAACTTGACTTGGGGTTTTGCTACTTGATTCCTAGAAAACTGTTTTTACACTACAATTAATATACATTGATTCTGGCTACTAAAACTACTATATTTAGCATGAACTACCAGTATAGCATAGTCATAGAATTTTATTTTAGCAGAGGTTACTCTTCTGAAAAAGAAAAAGAAAAAAAAGGTGTATATATATATATATATATATATATATATATATATATATATATATATATATATAATGCTTGCACTCTTAGCGAAGAAGATGCAATGAAATTTAATTGGAAAACTTTCAAATTGCTTTCAGAAGAAGAACCTCTTCCTATTTAAGAAATTAACTATGTGAACAAAATCAATTTTATGCAATTTGATTTTTTTTCCGCCTTTCCTAAAAAACTGTCCATCCACTCTTTAAATCTTCAAAATATCCTCTCCCTTGACCTTACAGCATGTTTTGATTCACTGTACTCTCTGACTAACCTGTTTTTCCATCTCGTTCAATCATTCCCCTTCTAGTATATATATATATATATATATATATATATATATATATGTATATATATATATATATATATATATATATATATATGTATATATATATATATATATATATATATATATATATATATATATACTCAAATGCTTATTTTGTAAGTTTTCTGGTTTTCTGCTACTACAAAGTGATGGAAAACCTTTACTTGTACTTTTACGTGTTATTAAATATAAAAAATAGTGCATTAAATAGAAACTATGGCCAAATGAGTTATGGGTGCTCTCACTATCGCCATCCATCAACTAGAGTTTTATTGTCTGACGTCATTTTCCACTAAAGCATGTTTTTGTTAAAAAGCACATTTATGTACATGCATGAATGGTGATATCCATAGCATTTATTTGGCCACTTACACAATGGGGGTTCTGAAGAAAATTTTAAAGCTTTTAAGTTTTATTTTTCAAAAAAAACTTTGACAGTGAGGAATATGCTTTAACCTGTGGTTATTAGGTGGAGATTTTACGCTACGTTAAAACGAAAACTACTGGGGCACAGTTTGCAAAATGCACTTTTTTTGCACTCACTTTTGAAAATGTTCAATTGGTTTTCAACAATATTTTTGTATTTTAACGTAGATTTGAAATAATTCTAGCATGTAGTTTTCAGAATGGTATTGAAGCCTTTTGTAAATATTACTCAAAACATGATTGCAATGAGTTTGAAACTTATTATTAGCGTTAATGAAATGAACTGTCCTTACTAGTCATATATTTTTCAAAAATGAGTTCTGACAGTTCGTTATCATAATAATTTAAATGCATGAAAGTAAAAATTTTTAAACTGAAGAAGTCTTTTATAACTTACAATGCAACATGCCTACTGAGATTTTACGAAATTGAACCATTTCCATATTTTTCGTTAGCAAAAATATCGATCCAATCAAAAATTACCTATTCAGAGGGAATTTGAATTTTTTTCAAGTAATTGGTTTCTATTAAATCCTCAATTTTTATTTTTTTGTTCTTAGTTTATATTTTTAGACCTAAATGGTTTTATACATGGTCCTATATTTAGTACATAAAACGTTATCACCGGTTAAAAAGCATAGATAAACGTTTTTATTATCTTTGAATATCAAAATGCAAAAATTTATGATTGGCAAAAACTTTTAAATATGTAATTTTAAAGAGTAAAAAGAGTCAAAAAAGCACTAAAAATTTCCATTAATCTTAAATTATAATTTTTTATTAAACGTTTCTGAAGCTGTGTATTTGATTGAGCTAGGATTTTTTTTTTTTTTTTCATCTTTCTAATTTGAAAATACTTTTCTTAAAACGCAATAATAATAAATAATTAACTATATAAAGGAAATATTTAACACTTCTGGTTAAAAGTTTTTTAAATAAGCTAAGTAACCCACAAAATAGTTTAATAATTAGTAGGTATATATTATAGGTAATGATGACAGCTATAAAAATGTAACCTACAACTTGAGCATGAAATCTTTGTTTTAGCACCTTTTTTCAATGCATTATTTTTAGAAAAAAATTTTGTTGGTGGATAGCTTGCTCAAGGTTTTTAGGAATATTTTTCTAACTTCTTTCTTCCCTCCTCATCTGCCGTGTTTTACATTTAATATTTATCAATTTATTATGGTCTGACATGTGTATATATCTTTGTGTTATTTTATTAAATTATCGACAGTCTAATTTTTTCTCTTTTTTTTTTTCGTGATGGCAATGAAAAAGATATTGGATAGAATAGTGGAAATGTTTTGATAAAAAAAATGAAGGTTTTTCTCGTTCGTTGATGGTGAAAAATATTGTTTTATTCTTACGTACATAATTATTATTACGTACATAATTATTCTTATTTAACTTAATTCTAATTTATTTAAAAAAAAATCCTAGACAGAAATAGTTTCGAAAACTGTTTAGTATTATTCTATTATACGGGAAAATTATTCGATTGAACGAGGACCTTTACCGTTGCTGAAGAAACCCTGTTTATGAGGAAATATTCGGTTCCGGGATGTTTTATTCGTAAAAATGGGACATTCGTTTATCCGGTACCCGGTTAATCGGGGATGACAGTATATAGTACCATTCAGTTTGTGACCTTATAGGCTTTCATGTCAAAAATAGTTCATTGCTTCAAATTAACTTGTTTTAAAAATTATTTCAAATTCTTTTTACTAACTTCAAGTGGGAGAAAATCAAACAAATAAATAAAAACATGTTGAAGGAAGTCAACTATACATGATAAATGATCGTTTCTACTTTTCTTTTCTACAACTGAAAATATTTTTTCTCTTTTTATTTTATTTATTTGTCGTTGTAATATATGATCTCGAAGATAACCATGCTGATCAGAACTCATTTTTTTGAAGTAAAGCTCTTTAAACACAAAAATGGCATTACTTAGGGTGAATCATGTTTCCCGCTTTCCTTTTTCCTCACCATACCTGGTTCCTTTTCCTCAATCACGGCAAAATCTTTTGAAAGAAAAACATAAGAAAGAGAACATTTTTGTGAAAATATTTTGCGCGCATGACAAAAAAAAATGTTTTTTCTTTATTTTTGGAGAGCCATTTTTGTCTTTTTGATTGGCTGAACTGCAGCCAATACCAATGCAGTAGTGACTCACTTTTTGCTTTTTTGTTTTTTCAACGACTTTTTCAACGCCGTAGACAAGCCGACAGGGTTGGAAGCGGAGTTCTAACTTCAAAGAGAAGATAGAGTAATTATATCAACAACTTGATTTTGATTCTTTTAGTTTTTTGCCTTTTTTAAATATTAAATCGCCATTCTCTTTTGCAACCCAGCCTTTTGTTATCTACCTATATCGATGGTTTTTCGCCCACTGCCAGTGACTCGCTATTTTAATGCATGTGCCTTCTTGCCATTGAGACTTTGCCTTAGTGTGCTTCTTCCGAACACATCATGTCGCCATATGCAAATATATTAATTTTGACCAATTGTGCCATATACAAATATTTCAGCATATGTATAACTTTATCATAATGATGTACCTTGTCGTCATTACAAACGCGACAAAAAAAATAAAGGTTATTCTATCATTAAAAAATCGGTTTTGAAAGTTTTATTGTAAACAGCATAAACTCAACCTGACTTGCTTAAATTTTTGAAGAACCTGAACACAAGATTTATAGTAATTACGTTTTGTAAAAAAAAAAAAATACCTCACACTTCAATTCATTGTTAAAGAAAAACATAAGTATATAAGCAGTAAGTTACTGCCTTAAGCCAGGGGTAAAGCAGAACTACACACAAATTTATTTTAGCTACCAATTTGTTGGTAATCTCAGCTTCAATGAGTGATTATTTGTTTTAGCCCGGTTATTGACTTCCAGACTGATACAACTAGAACGAAACTGCGGTCTCTTAGTATCATAACCACGTTGTCGGTATTTCGTGGGCAAAACCAAAGTTAATTTGTAATTTGAACAATAGGAGGAGAAAATGCAAATTGAATATTTTGATACGGCTCGCGTTAATTTATTGAAGACTATTTGCATTTAGTCACCGTTTAAAATTTTAAATAATACGCAGTACAATATACACAGTACACAATAGTACATATTTAAAATTTTAAATAGTTCACTTCCTTTGAAATGTTTTACTGCATTTCAGAGAGAATATTTTCCGCGCTGGTTATCACGATACATTCTTTTTACCTTCTGTTTTCTAAAAGAAGTAAATTAATCCATTCTAAGGTTTTCTAATCAAAAAAAAAGAAGTTATCTCAAAATATCAACAAACTAAACTCGAATATTTCAACATTTTTCGGAAGTATGTCTTAAAACAATTTAAGAATTGGGAAGTCTTTTCTTCCTTCACATGTTAATGAAGAAAATTTACTGAAGACAGTTTGCATGTTTAAAATTTAAAACTTTGCATCAATTCTTTTGAAATGATTTGCCAGATTTAGAACAATGTGCTTTATTTTCGTTCAATTCAAATTAAAACTTTATTTAAAAAAACACACACACATACACACACACTGAAAACTCGATCTGCATTGTTTGACTCATACAATAATAATTTTAAAATCGGTTTGTTCTAATTTCATTAGTGTGCTAAAACTAAATACTAAAAGTAAAAAACTTTTATCTGAGCAAAAAACAACATTTTTTCTCATAAAAACAAACTTTTGGAAAAAAAAGAACACTTCTAGAATGCTGAATTTAAATTGTAAGTTCAAATTAACCAAAGCAAAAGTTAATGTCAATTAACTTTTGCTTTGGTTAATTTGGTCCATCATTTGAATATCTACGATATTTTAAGCCTTCAGCAAATTATTGAATTTTATTTTATTTGAATTAATGTCTGTAATTTGGATAAAATCAAATAACTGGAAAAATTCAATCTACCTTTGTTTTTATATTTTCGCCAAAGCTGAAACTCTATATGGTCCAATCTTTACTTTTTGTTTGTTTATTCATTCATTTATTCCAATTTATTTATAACTGTTTAAGTGATTCTAAATGTAAACGTCTAGAATTTATGTTCAACGTATTTTAAGGCAAGTGATGAATTACGTAAAATATTTTTAATTTAAAGAAGACATTTCCTTTATTATAACAATTCCATTGTAACGTTTATTGAAGCGCGGAGAAAAATTCATTTTAATGTTAAAAAACAGCTGCTTAAATTTGCTTCATAACTAGTCCTTGAATACCACAGGCACATTCTCTTTCGCAATTCATTTACACTTAATAATTGTTTTAGAAAATCTATTGTCTTAAAATTCGTAGCTTTGAACTGATAAAAAGATTCTAAAACACAAAAGAAACTTTAAAAGACAGGCAAAGTCTCTCTCAGATAATGCAATTGCAAATAGTCGCCATTGTAGCATGCCTTTCATTTTGTTTCTCACGCTGCTGTTCCATGCACATTCTGTTTCGCGATGCACTTTTAAGCCGGTGGTGGTTGTCCTGATACTCTTTTTTTTCTGTTTGTTTCTAAATGAATTAATATTTTTCGATACTAACTCGTAGCAAGTACTGTTCACTAAAATATGGGTTGCACTAAAACAATGACCTGCTTTTGAACCGTAATATTTTGTATTGAAACCTACAAAAGTAATGGAACAAAGCGCAAATAACTCAAATTGCTGAAGTTTCATCAAACGCATCATAAATGTTGAACGTGTACAACTCCAACAACACGTATGACCAGGGGTGCTCCCATAGGGTATACTTCACATACGCTGTATATACTGCTCAACCACGGAGTGTATGGAATTGGCAAACGTCCAGTTACAACGAGTCTATCTGAATGAGGGAGAAAAATAAAAATCCGATGTGCGTGTTCCACTCATATGAATGAGACTCTGCTTAATTTAGAGGCATACATCTGCAAACGCTGACATCCCTAAAAATTAATAGATTTGTCCATTTCCGTCTTTAAACCGGATGTTTGCCTTTCCATACAGTCCGTGGTCAGACAGTACTCTCAAACATTTTTTACACATGTAGCGTATACCCTCAAACTACAAAGATTTTCATTTATAATTCATGTTCTATCATCACATCATCGCATTTTTAAATTTTGCTAAAGTAAAATAGTATCATTACGCTAATTATATTTTCCCACAAGTAACCTTATTTCGTTATGTTTCTTAACACTTAATAAATCAACGCCTTTTGAAAAGACGCCAAGGGTACAATCTCATTTGCTTATCTTTACTCATTCAAAAGACAATTCCAAGCGGCAGCAATTTTTTGTAATTATATTTAAATAGTCTATGCAACCGGGTTTTTTTTCCCCCATCTCGTTTTTGAATAAAAAATTTAAAGATATTCCAGAAAACTTCCCGTTATTCCTGAATCATTCCCTTGCAGTTGTTTTTCCAGGGGTGACAGTAGGAAGAAGATAAACGACTGGTGAGAATTTATTTCCCGTCGTTTCTCAGATGAAATGATTTAGCTACCTGTTTTTTTTACAAGGGATCCGTAAAGCTGCACGTAAAGAGTAGTAATTAATCCTTACACTGGTAGTTAATCAATGTTAATTATCGAAAGTTAAGGCAAACATGAAACTTTAATTTTACGAGTTTTACTCTTCTCCCTGAAAGGAAAGCCCGGAAATCTATCCCCCTTGGTTTATATTCTCAAGAACTTCTCGTATACATTATATATATGATCACTTACACATATTAGGCATAGCGAATTACTGGGAGTATTCCCTCAGAAATATTGATGGGAACATCACTGCGTATAACATCAAGCCGATAGATACACTCTCAACGTTTTCTGCATCAAAAGACTCTCCAAGTACTAAACCTTCGCCAATCTTACTTATGTTTTATGTCCACCTCTTGCAGCGCATATAACATCAAGCCGAAAACTACATTCTTCAACTACTATATGCGTCAATCCTTTCTGCAATAAAAACTTACAAAGTACTAAACTGTTGTGAGCAGGTAAAGAGCAGTAGAGGAGAAATGGGTACAGTGAGACAAGGAAAACAGTGAGATACCAGCCATTTATTTCCTGTTTGGATATTTCCAGTTCGGTAAAACTTTTAAAAAGTCAGGTCGACATATACTATGAGCAATATTATTGAAAAAAAAATTTGCCTTCAAGTTTTATTTTAGAAAAAAAAACTATGTCATCATAACAGGAAATATCCAACGTTGTTTAGCACAAATAAACAGATTACAGAATACACTTGTTTCGGGGTTTCAAGGAACCCTTTTTTCAATTCAAAGGTGTGAGCTTTTAGATGTAAAGACACCCAGTAAAAGCTTTACTGGGTAGCTTTTGCTGGGTGTCTTTACATCTAGAAGCTCACACCTTTGAATTAAGGGGTTCCTTGAAACCCCGAAATACGTGCATTCTGTAAGCTCTTTATTTGTGTTAAACAATGTTAGATATTTCCTGTTATTCCTCGGCACAAAGGTACTTATTTATTGCTTATATCATCATATTTTGAACCCATCGAAGTAAAATACCTTCATTGTTTGTTGCACTGTTTATAAACTGTTAGATAAATTTTAGACTTGCTTTATTAATCTAACATTAGATAATTAACTAACGTTTATTTTAACAGTAGAATGCTGCTACTAATTTTCTTTGTCTGAGAATGGCAGCCATTGAGTTTATATTTTGCAACGAGGGTACAGTGAGACAGGAATAGCGAGACAGCATTAGTTCATCGATTACTGCTTCCATGGCACTTTTATATTAAAAGAGGAGAAATTATACATTGAATTAAAGTTAATTGCAACTAGCCTGTTGATGCAAAAAATAATAAAATAAGTTTGAAACCCCTGTATCAACAAAATAAGGTAGCTTGAATGGAGTTATGACTTTTATAGCTATTTAGTATCACATAAATATTTTCATTTCGTACTTATTCTACTTCCCTTTTTTTTATTGTTTCAATGCAATATGCTATGTGTAATAATGGTTTTCCACGTTTAAAAATCTAAACATAACTAGAAAAAAACGAACTCAAATAAGCTATTTTGGAGAAGAAGATACAGGAACAGATACAGGAAAGAAGCCGTTTTACTAGTATTGGACAAAGGCTACAGTGAAAGCTTTCCATCCTCATCTAACGCTACGTCGCAAGATGACACTTAAAGCCAATTTACTTATCGAGAATCATCTAAATCAATGGTTCCCAACCTTTTCCCCCTTGCGAACCCTTTCAAACCCCGAAAGAAGTTGACGAACCTTTGGGCACTAGGTAATGAGTAACAAGAAAAAAAAGAAAGAAAGAAACGCGCGCGCACACAACTACACATACACAATAAAATTTGTGAAATTTTTTTTAGTTTGATGCTGCTGCATAGTTTATAACAAGAAGGAAAACATAATTGCAAAACATTAAATTACAAATATAACTACGAACTGAAATGATCGCTAAAAAATGAATGAACAACACATTCACCGAAAAATAAACACAGTGATTAGTTTGTGTTGAGCTTCAATCAACTTCAAAATTATGAAAATGGAATAGTTGTGGGACAAAGAGGCTCTAAATAAGTTTGGCTGAAGTTTTTCTGACCCTAGAGTACATTTACCTCTATTATCACCAAATCAGAGAAGTCAATTAAAGATTCATCTTTAAAATACCTTTCAGAGAACTCTCAGATTAACTAAATGATTTTTTTTTTTTTTACAGTAAAATGAGAAAGATCTAGGAATAAGTTTTCTTGAAAAACACTACGAGCCTAGCTGTTTGATAAAGATGATTACTGTTTACATCAATCGTTTGATTGCCGAAGTATTCTCTTGTAATTATGCTATAAGTGCAGAGTAAACTGCGTAGATTGAAAATTAATAGAAGCGTCTATTTTCAATATATGCATTTACACTAATTTTTACACAAAAGGTAATTTTTAACAAAAAGCTCACTCACTACAAGAAAAAATTTCTGCACAAATTTCATAAATTCCTTATTTACATACAGAGCGCAAACTAAGTTACATGGTTAAATTCCGTTGATTTTTTTTTTTTTTTTACTGCGTGAACCTAACACTGCCAAACTTTCACCCTCGAAAATTTTCTATCGTAGTTAATTTTTCATACTTTCTGCGGTATTTTTAGGTTGCAAGACATTTTTTCCCTTTCCCAACAATAAATCTCGAAATAAATTGTAATCTATGTAGGATGAAAATTATAGCAATAAACAAGCGCGTAATCACACTATTATGTATTTTTGACTCAGCACAAAAAAAAAGCGATAGCTCTTCGCCAGACTCAAATGGTAAAGAAACTAAACATCAAAATATTTTGAGACGCTCGTATATGCTCCATGCTTCATGTAATGTTTTCATCAAGTTTAATCAATCTTACCGATCAAAAGCTTCTGAAGAAACGAACGCTTCCAAATTCTTTCATCTGAGGACATTGTATTCATAAGCAGAGCTTTTTCAGCATGGCTTCAGAGCTATCACCTATCATTGTCAATGGAAGCGTTAAAACTGGCACTTTACAATGACAGACTAAATTATTTAAATGTAAAATACGTCAGGAAGTATGCAAATATTTTCAAGCTAAGAATATCGAATGTGCGAGAGACAAATGAATAGAAAAGAAGCAAAATTTGCTTGCAATCGCTTGAGTATGAAACTTCATCAGAAACAGGAATGATAAAACTCCGTCATTAGAATATTTTTTTCGCGACACCCCGAAACCCTCTCCCGAACCACCGGTTGGGAAACGTTGATCTAAATCAATCTATCTCAGTTCCAAACAAATACGTGGTAGATGTCACTACTGAGTGTGAAGACGACTTGAAATTTACCTTGCCAAAAGCAATATCTCAGACTAAAACCAAACGGAAACAGCCATTCATATTTCTCCAAATAAATTTAGATTCTTTCAAAGTTTGCTGATTCAAAAAATATACGTCTCACTGTTCCGACATTCCAGGAGAGCAATGAGACAAAATTGCATTTGGTTTCTTTTTTTTTTTTTTTTTTTCTCGTTTTGTGTGAATTTGTAATTTTTTCTAGATCTATCTTAATCATTCCTATTACAGTGACAAATATTTTGACGTTCGAAGGAAATTAGTTTCTGTGTTTTTTCATTAGTAAAAATGCAATGGGGTCGTTTCCAAAATTTTAAAAGTATTTTTTTTTCTGAAAGAGCATGCTTAAAAACATAGAATCTGACCATTTTTTAAATAATTTCTTTAAGTTTAATATTTTTTAAAAATTAGTTAAACCGGTGCTTTTTCATCGTTTAACGCTTCTGCCGATGACATCACAAATGATGAAATGCCATTCAGTGTTGTCATTTTCACGGTCCAAAATATTTAATTCGCATCTTTACTCACGTGTATTGGCACGATAAAATTGATAGCAAGCGTAGAGCGCAATTGCAATTCGCTTCTTGGTTATCATAACATGGAAATGCGGTAGAAAGATGCGGCAAAGTGCATCATTTATGACGTCATAAAGACCACGCCTTGTTTGAAGAATCGGACATTTAATAAATTAATTTAAAAATAACTGTTGAGAAAATGAAAGTATTTTCTGAGTCCACGTTTTTTTTTTTTTTTTTTTTTTTTTTTTTTTTTTGCTTATTCGCTTATTCTATCAATTTCAGTGACAAAAAGTACTACTTTTGACTGAAAAAAACAACCCCATTGAATTTTCATGTCTTACTGTGCCCATTCTTCCCCTAATTGCAGATATTTCAATTTCCATTCTTTTGCATTTTTGTCGTCTATTGTCCACAGCTTTATTGCACAAGCTTGCTTATTTGGTTGCCGCTGAAAGTAAGAATGAAAGAAACGTGAAATTTCAACATTTCCCAATTGTTAGTATTGAATCCTAAACGCCTTTCTTCAAGTTCTCGGAAACATTTTCTACAGCAGGTAGTGGATCCCCAATTTTACGTTGTTCGTTTTCATACGTTTCCCCGCTTCCGACATCTTTTCCTTATGGTTCCTGAGAAAGGTTATACTGATAATGGAAAAATATTCCGGATTTTACGTCACTCTTTTTCAGAAAGTCAGCTTAACACGTTTCTCTTCAAACGGATCAAAATAATGTTTCATCTAAAAGACTCACACAGGCTTTTTTTAGATTTCTATTTTTTCAAGATAAATTTGCTTCATAACTGTTCGAAGCCGATCTGGCATTCTTTTTGTTCTGTCTAATTGTCTTTTGTTTGCGAGAAGAAGTTTTTTTGATCATGCAATCTAAGACTAAAGCTGCTGACACTTTTGAAGATTTTCCAGAAGTTGGTGACGGATGTATCGTCTCATCACATGACAAATTCCTTCAATGTCATACTTACTACTAAAGCTTTAGACTAGGAATTCTGAATGGTAAACGTTTGCTGCTAAAGTCACAAACAATGGTAGCCACCCTTTCACTTTTGGTAGCCATTTCTAAAAAAAAGTAAATGCCCTACTTGCTATAAGTAATATTTAAAACAAGTTCAAAAAATTACGATACTCTACATAAGCAAGCTGATGTGTGCATCACATGACTTCCTATCACACCAATTTAATGATAATAGTGCATTGGAATAAGCAAGGAAGCATTTTGAATATTTTCTCGCTTAATTCGTCTCGAACCGATGCACAAAAGCGTTTTACAGAGATTTATTTTCCCAATATCGCCAATTTAATATTTTTCAATAGATAACTCTCTAAATATCGTCAATAGCGCCAAACTAAAACCAAAATCGAAGCATAATTTTTTTTGCCAAATATGTCCCCAGATTGGCGATATATCTCCTAGTTGGTGACAAAACTCGAGAGCCCAAAAGCTTGGCAATATATCGCCAAATGTTCGCGAAGTTATAACATCACTTGAGCTTGCAATGATTAAATAAACTGATTTTTCTCCAAAAGGTGTAAAAGACCTCTTTTGAACATCCGAATAGAACCAAAAGGGGAGGTGCACAGCATGACCCCACTAGGAGTCTACACACCAAATTTCAACTTTCTACGGCATACTGTTTTTGAGTTATGCGAGATAGGTACATACGTAAACATACATACTACGTACATATTCACTCGGGGATGGTCAAAATGGATATTTCGGGTATCTATTCGTTCTTAGGCATACATGCACGTGCAATATGGTCGAAAAAACCACTCCACATTCATTCAAGGATGAGTAAAATTGAAAATTAGACCGAAATTTGAGAAAAAAAAATTTGCGAATACAATACTTAATTTACTATGTAAAAGGAAGTAACAACAAATAAAATTTCCCTGAAAATATTTTTACTACCTTTTACATAGTACAGGAAGAATTGTGTTAGCGAAAAAAAATCCCTCAAAATTTGGCCTAATTTTCCATTACCACGAGTTTTCTCGTGATGTCTGTATGTGCGAGTGTATGTACGTATGTATGTAAGTATGTACCTCCCGCATAACTCAAAAACGGTATGTCGTAGAAAGTTGAAATTTGGTGTGTAGACTCTTAGTGAGGTCTAGTTGTCTACCTACCTTTTTGGTTGTATTCGAATTTTCCGAAAGGGATCTTTTATGCCCTTTTGAGTGAAATCAATGCAAACTCAAGTGATGTTATAATTTGGCGAACATCTTACGATATATCACCAAGCTTTTGGCCACCAAGTTTCGAAAAATTTAGCGACAAAAATTATTTTTTGAATTGGTTTCAATATGGCTATATTTAGAGAGTTTTTCATTGTATCGTGTTAAAATGTTTGGTATTGGGAAAATTAATCTCTGTAAAACACTTTTTTGCAACGATTCATAATGAACTAGGGGTGAAAATATTTAAAGTGTTTCCTTGCTTAATCCAAGGCACTATTATCATTAAATTGCTGTAAAAGAAAGTACTGTGATGAGCATCAGCTCGTTTAATATAAAGATATAAGTATACAACAAAAGGAAATACTTTGGAAATTTTTATATATATTACAAATGTAGGCGATTATAACTGAATGAAAGCAGTGAGAACTCATGCAGGCTTTGGCTACTTTATTGGTCAGAAAATGTCTATCACCTAGCACGATTATTTTTCAGGGCAATTAGAACTATAAAAAGCAGCAATCGCAAAAACGAACCTTTTACGAAGAAAAAAATCGCGATCCTGAAAACGGACCATTTTTAAGTAGTAGTAGATGTAATAACATCAGGAATCTTGGATTTTGCTACTTTAATTGAAAATATTTGGTCTGAAGTGAAAGACGAAAATAAAATTATTAGTACAAACTCAAGATAACTCTTACTAGCGACTCAAAAGAAGGGCTCAGATAGGATTGAAAGCGTGTTGACGTAGCGCGAATATTATTTTCAACAAAAAAGAAACGCAAAATCTCAACTTTTGGCGACTTGGACTTTATTCTTAGGTTGCCACTTTCAATAAAATTGTCGCCAGTTGGCGACTGGCGACCGCAAATCTAGAATTTTATACTAACCGCGTTCGATGATGATGATGATGACTAAGACGAAATAATCGAGAGTGTCCCTACAAGCGATTCTAAGCATAAAAATTCTAAAACTATATTTATTTATAAATGCCAACTAAGAAACATATTTGCAAAAAAATATTAGTACAGATTATAAATAAAGTTGTTTCTGAAAACAAAAAACAAGAAATGATTACACATTTTTTTTTATTACTTCTTGGGATAAGAGTCAAATTTTAAATAATATGTTTAGATTTTTAAAAGTTCTCGATTTTGTGTTTCCCTGGTTGGAACATTTTATATCACTGGTATGACAGATAACGTAAAATCGGGGTTAAGCCAGCATTGCCCTACAACAAACAAATTTACAATAGTAAATTTTCAATGGTATTTTAAGGTATAGTTATGTGATGGGTGTTTACATGCAACAGCACAGCATCATAGCTGTAGCTGCATTTGTCAACACTTTCTTGCACCAAAAAGAAAAAAAAAAAACTCACAAAGTTTCAACAATGCTATTAGAGGCATTTTGAGTGTCTACCCAAGAAGTATTTACTGCTACATTCATCAACATTTTCGGAAAGTAAATGGCACTGACGGTTTTCAATACTTCTAATATCTTGTATTTTTAAGTCATCTATGTTTGTAAGTGACAGCAGTGCAAAAACACATTTCTCCACAAACCCCAAAGAAAAAAAGTCCTGAAATAGATTGATTGATTTCAAAAATTTATAATAAGAAAACGGTTAATGATTAGAAAAAAAAAACGTTGCGGAAAATTCATGTGGTGGGCCATAAATTCCCCCCCCCCCCCAGAGTTCCACATTTTTGTTCAAAAAATTCTCAATAGATGGCGCTGCAGATAGTAAGCCTTTAGGTCAAAAAACGAATGATGGATATTCATCAAATTTTCTCCGGTTGCGACATGTGGTTGTAGCCGGTGGTAGACATTTTGAAAATGTTGTTGTGTAATTTTGTTTATTGAAAACAATTTTCGGAAAACTATGACGTAATTTTCTATTTTTCTTTGATTTACGCGCTTACGATCAGCATTGCCATCTATTGGAAAATTCTTGAATTAAACTTTGGAACTCTGGGGGGGGGGGGGGCAAAACTTACGGCCCACCACATGAGTTTTCTGCAAGAATCATTTTTTTCATCATTAACCGTTTTCCTGTTATACATTTTTGAAAACAGTTAGTCTATTTCATTACCTATAGGTCATCTATAATTGTAAGTGACAGTATTACAAAAACACATTTCTCCACAAATCTCACAGAAAAAATGCATTGGATGTTTATAAGCAGGCACATCCGCCAATGCAATCACCGTGTAGAAAGTGTTGTAGACGATGGAATGAACACATTGTACATCATGGGGGCCATTAATGAAACATTTAATATTTGCCGAGATTTTTGCATTTTGTTCCATTACTTTTGTATGTTTTCATTAAAAGATATTAAAGTTCAAAATTGGGTTTATTCTTTTTGATACACACCTGTAGTTTTCTGAAAGTAACTTTGCTGTCTAAAACAATTTTTTTTAGGATTTCGATTTTTTTTTTTTTTTAAATTTTCAAACGTAATTGCTTACGATAAGTTTTCTAACTAATTATTCTCTTTAAAATGTTCAAAGTAAAGTCTTTTAGTATTTTTCATATAATGTATGATGTAATGTGCATATATTTAAGAAACTCTTTGTTGTTTGTAAGAACGTTCATGCCTATTGTACTTTTTAGGAAAAGATTTTCAATATTGAACAAAATGTATACAAACGTTTTGTGTCGAAATTATCTACATCATAAGAAACCATGATTTTTATTTCAAACTATTTTACTAAAATCGCATAAAATATTTTAGCAGGGATATCGTTAAAAAATACTTTAGTTTTTGAGATTGATTAGAGCTATTTTACTTTTATATTTAGTTACTTATGTTGGAAGTTATCTTGTTCAAAAACCTTTTTACTCTTCGTTATTGATGAAACAAATGTATTAACCTTTAGCACGTATTGTTTGGATTTTTTACAATGCTATGCACTGTTAAAAGTCAAGTTTAAGATTTAATCAAGAAATAGGTTAAATCTAGCAAACTTTAGCTGCAACCATCGTATTGGTGATAAGTTTCACCAATGTAATGGAACTTTTTAACTGGTGACTGCACAAAAAGCATCATTAAATTGGTGAAAATCACCAATGTGATGTTTGCATCTGAAGTTTGCTAGTTTTAACCTATTTCTTGGTGAAACATTGAACTTTATTTTTAGCTGCGTATAACGTTAAGTAATATATTTTTAAATATAGATTTAAGCGCATTTTCTTTTGATACTTCTTAAGAAAAAGGCACTTTAAATCACAAAACATTAAAGTTTTTATATTCATTTTGTTTCTGACGGTTATTGACATACTCTATGTCCCCATATAGAACATGTCAGGATAACCACCATACCGTTAAAAAGCCTCGTTTGATTTAAGCGCAGGCGCATGCACATTCTGATGTTCATTATAAGTAATAGTACTAATAAAATCAGTAATTATTTTTTGCCTTTGATTGACTAAAATTTTGAGAAACAATTTTTTGAGCGGGTTTTGTTTACTTTTTTGCCCCATGCAGCATGTGGAGAGGTTATTCAACCCTTGGATGGGCTGACCAGGTTGGTTCTCAACACTCCTCTTATAGTGAAAAGCACGAGGGAAACAACATGCCCACGCATGCTTCCTAAAATGGAAGTTTTGTCATAATAGAGGTGGCACAACTTGCATAAGAAATTGAATGAACAAATATTGGAAATTTGGTGGCGGGTGATGAAGCTTTTTGTTTAATGATTTTTGGAATGAAACTGCAAATGCAAAACCGATGCTTAAACGAACTTTCACACCGAATCATTTGGACACTGATAAATACCGAATGTTCCTGTACATAAGTCAACACCCTAACTCCTATTCCCATTCCTATTCAGAGTCACAACTGACTACAACTGTATTTATGTCGAGGACTGCATACTGAGTGCCTTGCCTCCATTATTTTATATACTGATAGATGGCAGCACCATCACCGGATCGAACAGTTAATGAGAATTTAGAACTAGTCCAGGAGCTAATAGCTACCTGGTGCTAGCACCCCCAGAGGTATCGTTTTACTTGGAGGACATTGAGACTACGAGCATATTTAACGTCGCCCAGTCCCCTTTAATGACGACGGTGGGTCTTCGACCATCGAGGTTCGAACCCAGGACCCTCCGGCCCCGAATCCGACACTCTACTGATCGGGCTGCCACGGCCCAAACCTAACTCCTAACTTGTCATTAAAACTTTCAAGCTGAATCGTTTTTGCACCGATAAATGCCGAATATGCTTGTGCATAAATCGACACCTCATCAAACTTTAAAGTTGATCCATTTTGGCACAGATTAATGCCAAATATACTCGTGTATAAATCGGCACTTAGAATTTTGATACATATTGGAAAATTCGAATTTTTTTGTATTAGTCGAATCACAATTTGACGGAGAACTTTTTAAAAACAAATTATGTACTAAAAACGAGTAAAAAATACCCTAAAGCTTTTCAATACGTAAAAATTATGCTAATTAACACCAAGTGAAGCAATTTATGCCATTTCTGTAAATTATTTGGGGTATTTTATCTTTTTTTCCTAACAAGTAATTTTATTAACTACTGTGCGGTTACGAAAAAAAGCGTATCATTGTAGTTTCCCTCTTGCATCTTCCATTGTATGAATAAATGCCAGACATCCCCATTTTATTGTTCACCCATAAATTCCATATTGTGTTATTAGTGCAGTTGTATGTAAATTACTATATTTGATATTAATGCTGTAGGGCAAGGTGATTAAAAGTTTCCCTAAACAAATTGATGTTCTTATGTCCTTCTTGACTTTAAAGTCTTAGTTTCAGAATTTTAACCTCATGTTCAATAGAATTTTAATGTTTTAGTCACATTTAGTACTTTTGAATGCTTTAATTTGTAGTAAAATAATAATATCCAGTCTAAATGTGTGTAGTTAGCAATCGTAGGAAGTAGAGATCCTACGAACCATGCTGGTAGAATCTACTATCTTGCTGCCCATGAAGTTTAACATTCCGAACATCAAAGTATGGTTGCATGTTTGGCGCCATGATCGCCACTAATTGTTGCATTTTTTTTTCCCTGTTGTAAAAGAGGAAATTTTGCTAAAAACAATTTTTCAAACAGCAGCGTTAATTTTTTAATAAATAAGGGCTGTCCATATATGATATCACACTTTTTCCAAAAAAATTTGACCCCTCCCCCCTCTCCCCCTGCATCACAAAGTGTCGCCCTCCCCTCCACTTGTCACATGTCGCGCTCTTTTTCATAAGCATATTGTTTCGTTGTTAAAAATACTTATTGTTACCATTGTCACAAACTATCGCAATTTCATGAACTCCACTCCCTGCCTCAAAGCGTGACATCATTTGTGGACGACCCATTAGGGCTTATTATCATTAAAATCAATTTACATTTGTTTTCACACGCTTCAGAAGAAAACATTATATCACCTGTGAACAGAAGAAGTTGTGTCCAGACACGGGGAAACGTTTATAATAACTCATATAAACAATGGTGAGCAACAACTTGGGCAACAAAATGGCTGGTGCACTAGCTTGGTTTATAGGTGTTGATGTAGGAAGTCCTTTTCTTCACGTCATATGATGCACTGATAGTATTCACTACAATATTCCGGGAGCTTTGTACAGAACATTATTCTACGCTGCTGATGCTATAATGATTTAAATACAGCCTCATTACATGCATCTCTGTATGGTCAGGTGAAATTGAAACAAGTGTTGAATAATATAAGATCTTTCAATTGAAATAAAATCAAACCATGAGTGAAACATATCACCGCAAAAGCAAATGCATTGAATTTGGGTTATACCGACGAGACTTTGAAACAAATAAACAAAAAGAAAGTTAAAATTTTTGAAAACCCTCAGATACGACTATTTGTATAAGTTTATGAAATAAACTAATCAAACAAACGCTGGTTTTGGAAATTTTTAGTAGTTTGTTTGCAGATATCGGATCTGTTTCCTTATGCAAATTTTATTACCTAGTGTTGTTTAAGGAATAAGATAATTTTTCACACAAAAATATATTTAATGTCTCGTATGCGCTTTATATGTCAGTCGAGCTTCTAAGAAAACAACGAACTATTTTATGGGTGTCAGTAGCATAACTAGGTGGTGAGCAAAATAATATACTTATTTTTTGAGTAAATAAAGAGGAAAAAAGATTACATATGTATATACATATACAAATGATGTTACATTTTCGGTACGCTGACGTTTTTAGGTTTAAAATGTGTCATTTTTTATGAGCATAAATCAAAAATAATTGACATAGCCTGGAAGAATGCAAAACAAACCGAAATTGAGACAAGTAACTACATTTTGATCATTGAGAATTTACATATTTTACTTTCTGATTGGCTTCTTTTCTAACATTAACACAGTTTGACTTGTAAAAAATAGGAAAGTTTTGATAGGAGACTTGAATATTCTTATTATTAACGTTTATTTGCGAACAACTCATTTTTTCACATTGCGTAATTTGGGAATTCGTACAACGTATGAAAATTCTAGCTATAATATTTCAGGACTGCATCAGTGATTAATAATCCTGCTAGAAGAGTTATCAGAGGGGTTTTTTTTTTTTTTTTTTTTTTTTGCCTAATTTTTGTAAAGTTTAAATGTGAGAACTATAATTTCCGGCAAAATTCAAATCTCATGCTTTCTATCTTATTCCTTCTTTGAAAGTTCAGAAAATCGCTATTTTATGCATGCTAAAGCAAATCATTATTGGGGTAAAAATTAGAGATTACAAGTAAAAAGTTTTCACTGTAATGGGTTTTACTGCTTTACCACTGATAGATGGAAAGGCAAACATCCGGTTTACAGGCGGAAATGGACGCATCTATTTGTTTTCAGGGATGCCAGCTTTATGAGAGGGGTATCAGCCTCTAATTTAAGCAAAGTCACATTGTGAATTGACGAAGAACGCGTGCATCAAATTTTGATTTTTCTCCCCTCATCGAGAGGAACTCGTCTTAACGTTTGCTAATTCCGTATGATCTGTGGGCCGACTGTAACTGACTCATTATGAGAAATGATTTTATGCAGTTGATTTAGTTTCTTTTAAAGACATTGAAAAAGCAATAAAATTTACTATATACATTTTTATTTGCTATTGCTGCTTAATTCAAAAGAAAAAAAAACACGGTTTAAAATGTATCTGAAAAATTAACATTAATGCTTAAATATGTTACACGTTTGAACATCTATCAAGTAACGAATTCATACTTCTATGTATTTTCATGAAGAAACTCTTGCACTTGAAAAAACAACAACGCGTATTAATTATTGACAGTGTAGAGCAAATTTATTTTATTCGTAGAAAGAGAAATTGAATACAATAGGTAGAAGTAAGGAATATGAAAGTAAAGTAAGCTCCGGCATAAACGTATTTGAATGTATGATTTCTTTAAATGCATTACCACTAAAAATTTTGATCAGTGAAATTCTTAACGATTGTGTTGAAATGACTTCCCAAATAAATTTGAGGAATTTCTGGAAACTTGTGAGTTGAAGTTGCGGGAGGAAAAACTCTTCACCAGGACTCCAATTACAAAACCTTCAGGAATACGTTAAAATAAAAAAGGAAGAAGTAACGAGCTAGTTTATCAACTTTTCAAAACTATAGTTTCGACAAACCTAACCTGGAAGAGTCGTAATGCTGCGATTAGGATCTGCGTAGCATCCATATGCTGCCAGGTTATGTTTCCCACAACCGTAGTTTTGTGAACTGGAAACAACTAACAAACAGAATCCCATAATTCCTTCATTACATTAACTGATATGTGTTACGTAACTTTTATGAACGTAAAATCAAAAGTATTCATTTTCTTCCTCCTAACAATCTAAAGTATATAGTTCTTTCAAAAAGTAGGAAAAACAAATTTTAATAAGGTATAAAAAAAAGTATGAAATAATGAAGCAGTCAAAGATTTCAAACGCAAAATATTGAAAAGCCTCACTTATCGGACACTTCTATTGCATAACTTTCTCAAGTTTTTATCAATCGGAGGGTTTACAATCGACTTCGTTAGGCATGAACAACTCATTATTTCATTAAAGTAGTCGTTTGTGAAACATTTAACTGTTTGGTAGTAAATTGACTTTTGGGAAGGAAAATTCTGTTCCTGTCGGTGCTAGTAACTATGTCCGGCTTAAACAATTAAATTAAAACATCATGTTACAATGTTGATTATCAGATGCAGCGTTTAGAATTTTTGGTCCGCGGAAAAGTGAAACGCATTCAGTGCATCAAGAGACGTCAATGCCCCCCTTAACTTTAACACGGGATATACTTCTTGTCCTTGTATAGCCAAGGGACAGGATGACGTCCTCATTGAATCCTTTGCAGAGCCTGAGTCTGGATGCGGGAACGCATACCGTCATCCACGTACCACCTGAGGGACACACGAAGCAGCAGACGGCGCTGGACGCCTTGCTGAGCGAGTTACAGACCTTCAACCTGCCTGCAGAGCAGAAGCAGCAAAGAGACAACATCCCTGGACTCTTGGGACCGCAGCGGCGGCTTCCTTCTTATCCGAGTGCGGATTCTCCTGTCCGTTCTCCCATCCACGGCATGCCACAGGCCCGCTCCCCTACGTCCCTCCCCACTGTTGTCGATCCGGGGGCGAAAACGCTGATCGTGACGCCCATAACCAAGAGTCTCTCGCCAACGCCCACGGAGCGGAGACCTTCACCTACATCGCAGCTGGCTGTGAAGAACACGCCCCCGGAGTCTGTGGCCAAAAAGGTGCCGCCTCCACCGCCGCCACGCACCACCAGTCGGTCGCCGGTGGTGTCCCCGACGGAAGCCCTCACCGCCAAACCTGTGCAGACTCTTCGGTCTGTCCTGGCTTCACGGAACCCGCCCCCGCAGAGAAGCAGTTCCATGCCCACCCCCAGAGGATCCTCCCATCCGATGCTCCGACAGACGGCATCCACAAGGCAGTCGTCTCGGGAACGCCCGGACCCGCCCTCTGCCCCTCCTCCTTCCTCTGCCAGTTCGAAGGAAGTTCTGGTGAGAACGTCTGCCCTGAACGACGAGCCGCCTCCCAGAGATCAGCTCTCCAGCAACAGCAGCAGCAGCGAGAGCGTCAACTCACAGGAAGGACTTCAGATGGCCCTACAAGCAGCCAAGGCAGAACAGTTGAAAGTATCGCAGCAATTGAGAAATGAGCTGCAAGATGAGGTAAGATGCTTGAAGCTTTTGTTTGCGCAGTTGTAATCAATAGTGCAACCGCAATTGACCTTCCAAAGGTGAGGGGGGAGCGATCATACCAGACCTTACTTGTATGTAAGCTAAAATTCATTAGGATTGGCAATAGTGTCAAAATTAAGGATTCTTGTTAGTTGACCACTAAATCCTTCTTTCGCTGTGCCACTGGTAAAATGCAAAAGAATTTCGTACGTCTAAACTCCATTCTGAAGATAAAAAATAACGAGCTAATGTGTGCATCACATGACTTCCTTTTACACCAATTTAATGATAATAGTACCTTGGAGTAAGCAAGGAAACACTAAATATTTACTCCCATATTTCGTCACGAACCGATGCAAAAAAGCGTTTTACGGGAGTTAATTCTCCCATTATCGACAATTTTAACGTGATTCAATGGATAACTCTCTAAATAGCACCAAATTCGAGAAATATTTTTTCGCCAAATTTATCGCCAACTTGGCGATATATTGCTATGTTGGAGACAAAAATTAGGTGACCGGAAAGGGAAATGAAACTGGAAGCGTCTCTCTATGACCGCGCCCAGTCTCAGAGAATATTAAATCTGAAAGTTTTATATTTGAGGTAGATTCACTGAACAATGTGACGGTGCCATAAGATGCATTGTTTTCCACCTTGCTGGACGTTCTATGCTGGAGTGGTGCCTTAAAGCAACTTTCCAGAAACATAGTCAACATAGATACAAACCCATAAAGACAATACACAAATCCAATAATTTTGATAAAACACTTTCACTGCATAATGTTTCAATTTTGCTTTTTATTTGCTAGGTGTTCGCTGCAACTAACCAAAAGAAGCTCGCTCCAGGATCCAAGAACCGGCAAGAACTTTTAGAAGCGCGACATCAAGAGCTACTGAGGAAACAAAAACAGCTGCAGGAACAATACACACGCCTGCAACAAATACAGCGCGGACAGGTTTTCGCCCGGTTCGGAGCGAAAACCGGAGACCTCAAGAAAACAGGCAGCGAGTCGAACATTCTATCCAAGGCAGGGTTACTGTCATTGGCAGCTGCATCTGGATCCATGCAGCATCTTGCGGTCACGGGATCGGTTTCGAACCCGATCTCCGGATCCAAAACATCACCTTCTTCCTCACCCATCCCTGAAAAAGGCGGAGCTCACAGCCCCGCCCAAAAAATTTTCGAGACTGATATTCTTTGAAGTATATTATTTGAGGGTAACATTCCTTTCTATGAATCAAACGAAGATGATGAGTTCGGATTTCAACACAGCTGGCTGTGCTTAGGGTTTTCTGCCCAAGTTTTCACACCACTGTTGCGTTTAATTGGATTGGAGTACGCAGTGCTGGAGCTAATCAAAATCCTTGCACTGTTTTCTCCAGTGTGAAAGAAACTACGAAGCGTTGACCATGTTTTTGCATGTGATTGCTTGAAACGCCATGGGGGAAAATAGAAGTTCGTTCTAGGTGTAAACCTTTTGGAATTTGAATTAGAATTCAAGAATGAATTTTTAGAAATAGTTTCTGGAGTTCTCAACTCCAGACGTTCATTTATTATGAATAATTAAATTTTGTTCTTAATTGCATTCAAAATTTTTTAGCTGAGACGATCAAGAAGTTTATTATCCCACCGTCGTGTGCAAAGGTTTTGAGTTTGGAAGCCGACTTTTTAAGCGGTTCTTTCTTGAAGATGAATGTTCAATTTTTTTGAATGATTTAGTAGGTAATCTTAGATAATATTTAGAATATAAATATACATAAACATATATATATATATATTTAAATGGAAAATAACTTTTCAATAAGAGAAAGTATATCTCTAATGCCGTGCCGTTGCTCTGTACAGTATTTGTTCAGTTACGACTATTTGACATGTAAAGAGCATTGGGCACTTTCTATAGATTTTTGTGGTGATTTCTACTTTGTGGTTCCAGATAGTATCCGAGGAATTATTTTCTCCGAACAAAAAGGAAAGCCTCTGATCAAAATCCTATTACCTTTTGGGTTGATTCCTATTATTGAATTCTAGTCCTAAGTACAGGTTATTAGATAATTTTTGTCACACTTATCTGGCACTCGATCAATAATACAGAAACAATGTTTCTGAAAAGACATTCAGACTAACTTCACTGCTAAGTTTTTCTTTTTCTTTTTTTTTTTTTTTTTTTTTTTTGAAACTCATACAATTTTCGAACGAAACAAATGAAGCTTTATTTGTATGTATGTATCGTGGAATTAAAAAGAAAAAACGATTACAAGTTTTAATGATCACTGTTTGGCATTCAAAAAATTTAAGATACAAGGTAATAAGTTTCATAGAGACATAATAGACATCAGTCTATCTTGTCTTTTCTAGTTTGAAATAACTGTATGCTAAAAGAAGTTTATAAACACAAAATATTATTTTCAGTTCCTTACATTTCTCCGATTCAACTAAATGGGTTTGAATTTGCCTATCTGTACAGCGAATCGTTGCTCAGCAATTGCTAAAACTTGAATGGCTTTGGAGTCGATTCTCAAATATGTACGTACGCAACTCTTGCAAAGTTTTTCATTTTTCAGCTAGGCACTGACGAAGGGCACGATTGCCCTTGAAACGTTGCCTATTCTGATTGTTTATTTCGCTTTCGACGTTGAACTTATTTTAACATTTCAGTGCAAAGTATTCGATTTTAATTGTTAAGGTATATTGTCTGTTTTTCAGGAGAAGGCACTGGACTCCTTCCTCGTTACGTCGTATCCGATTATTTTATTTCGTTATTTTCGGCAGAAGGTATATTCGGATCATAGCATTTTGTTGTAAAAGCAGCAGTTTTTTAAATGCAAGGATAACTAAAATTGACATCAGACAAGTGAAGCAAGTGATGTAAAGGACACTAAGACTTTTTTGCACATTAAAATGCACGCTCAAGTTAAGGATGTCTGGTTTTGTCTAATTTAGAAGCGCATGGACTGCTTACTCATCACCCCCGCGTAAAATGGAACTCTGCGTTCGAGGAGGCGTGACGAAGTGCCTTCTCGTGAAAAAGGACAATATTTGATTTTAATTGTTAAGGTATAGATGGGTTTTTGATTATAGCAAATACGAAAGAAAAAATATGAATAGCATCCAATGCGCTACGGTGTGACAAGAACTATCAAACAACCTGATATTCGTAAATGTTATTGTTTCATTGAGTCCTTGATGGCGCATCTTACAGGAATGAAAATCAAGTTTCCATCGAGTCTCTTTCCAAAAGGACTCGCCACTTTCTGTTCCGTAGTTCACGGCTACCACACGGTTCCCTGCTTCCAACTTTCCTCACTTCCTTACGGTGCTACCGACAGGAACGGGAACTGTTTTTATACTCGACGCATGCTGTTTTTTAAAAAACTAACAAAAGCGTTTCTCTCGGGCGAATTTTTAAATCTGCCGACTCACGGAGAGAGATATTTATAGGAGCGACGTTCCAGTTTTGTAGCTAGTCAATTCTCCGGGGTGGAAGAGCCCTGAGAAGTTTTATACCTAGGTATTATACTAACCTACAAGAACCTTTTCTAGCGAGCTTGCCCGCATCTCAGCCAGGAATGTTCTCTTATTTCAGCTTTATCTCCTCGATGAGAAACAAATGCAGAAACCAAATACAGAACCCAGCTAGCTTTGATTTTGTAGCTGGGTTGGAAATTCTTGTGTGCCCAGCAGGCATTCTGGATATTCGTGTCTGTGAGAACTGTTCCGGGACAAACTTCTGAACTATGTCGCGGAAACTTCCACGCATGCAAAACAATGTCGTGTTTGTATGAAAATTTCCGACGCAAATCTTGTATTCAGACCCATAATTGAGGAGGGTCGTTTGCCCCCCCCCCCCCCAACTCCTTTTTTGAGAAATCCGATAAAACTTGCATTGAGTATACCCCATTGCCCATCCTCCTCCCTCATTCCTAAAGAAATTCAAAATGACAGGGCTGTCTGCAAACATAACTACTTTTAGTAGTCTCGAATTTTAAATATGCATCACAAACCTGCTACGTGCCTGGTGACAGGCTTTCTCTATACTGTGCACTCAAATGTAAAGAAGAGAGGGATGAATTATTTTTAAAATAATTCCACCAGTAAGATTAAAAATCATAATTTTTTGCGAAACTGAGAATATATCTCTATTAAACTTTCAGTTTGAGATCACTGTATATAGGTTAAAATATTAAAGTGACAAATAATGATATCAAAAATATTGAGATTGGTAAAATCAAAAACAGTCAACAGCTGCATAAAAACGCCTCATCCATGCATAAGTATTAGATGCAGCAGACTTGATGAGATGGTTTACAGTTTTAAAGTAAGGTATTTATTACTAGATTTGAAATAATCATTTTTCTGCAACTATTAAATTAGCATCAAAGGAAGATTTAACAATGGAGAACAAATAAACTTCCACAGTTTTGGACAGACTTGGATCCATGTCCAAAAGATCTCCACTTCACTCTGCAAATTATTAATTTTTACCAATTCCTTGACGTTATCTATTTGTCATTTTTAAAACTACCATCTGTGAGTTATCACATATCACAGCTATGAGAATTAAGATATTAGAATTCAGTTTAACTTGTTGGTGATCTTGATGTGTTTGAGAAACATAATACAAAGTCATCTGAGTTTTTTTTTTTTTTTTTTTTTTTTTTTTTTGACGAGTAGCAAATAAATAGGATGCTTATGGAAATTCTTGACATCTTTAAGAACTTGGCTATAATAACATGGCAGTTGAAACAAACTTCAAGAAAATGATGGCAGTCAAGGTTTGAAAACAAGTTATTGGGCGTTGAATAGAAAAGGGGATTGTAAACTGACTTTAAATCAATACTAATAATAAATCTAGAAAAGTCAAGTCAGATTCTTTAAACTATTCATCCAAACCTAGCAGACACTTACTGCTCCACGAAATTTTCGCGCATTATTTAATAATTTATATTTATTGTTAAACTAACTATATTGATTTGTACTCGACAAAACATAAGAGATAAACGTGCAAAAATATTGGATACCTATGAAAAAAAATGGGTGCGTTAAAAGAAATTACCCATAAAAAAATTTCAACGTTTAACTAAACTGGTGCTTGAGCAGGACGTAGAAATCTAAATTTGGTATCTCTAAAAATCAGATTTAGAACAATCCGTTTGTCGCATTTATATAAAAAGACAATCCACATGAGAAGGGGAGGGGGGGGGACTGCTCCCATCCAACTCTAGCAGAAACACATTTTAATGCTTACTTTCTACTAAATCTCGTTATCGATTTTTAGATCCCTGAAAATAACACCATTTATCAAAAGCCAAAGGTCAGAGAATTTTGATAAATTTAAGGTTTTTTTCCCCCCTTAATTTCAAAGTTAAAAATCGATCTTGTTCTTCGTAGTCTATAGTAAAAGTATTTGTAGGTTTTTTTCTTAAATGCTCTGCAGTATCATTTCACTAAACTGCAACTGCTAAACACTTCAACAGCAATCAAATGCATAAATGATCGACAACATTCACTGCATATTTTGAACTTGTTCTGTAAAATACAGAAGTACATGCGACAACAAATAACAACTCGCCAAGCAAAACTTTTTGAATTATAGCTTACCCTTGAGACCCTTGTTTGAGATATTTGGTTTCTGTATTTGCCTATAGCTATTTTATGAAAGGGGCGCTGCATTACAATCATGTACACACGCGTCCAGAGACATGATGTTATAAATTCTGAGTTCCCAGAAGTCAAATAAACTACAACCCCGTTATTAACATTCTACTTGAGGAAGATTTATTGTTTTTAAAGTTTAAGGTTAGTACTAATGCTCAACCGATCGTTATCTAGCCAAAATGCTCGCATTTCGTAACGTCGTACCATGGTTGCAAGTTTGCCGCATGTATCACGTATGATGTTGCTGATATTCATCTGTTAATTTACCAGTTTTTTAAGTATCCCTTATGCCAGCAACAATAGAATGCTCAAATAAATAAGCAGAATAGGGCATGATATAAAGTTAACATTTCATTTACGTATTATAAATTGTATCAGGCATGTGATGATCTTTTTAACGGAATTGATGCAAGGCCGTCGATATAGGGGGGCAAGGGGAGCTCGATCCCCCCCCTTGGAAATTAGAACTTTCTTGCTTTTAGTACTTTTTTCTTTGCAAAAATATAAAAATATTTCTTCTCCAGCTATAAATTAATGAATAATTAAAAATGTCAATTTTTAATGACTCTAATCTGTCCTGAAATCTGCCTCCATGGGGAAAATGTCCTGCTAAACTATGAGTTCTTTCTGTAGTTACTGTAGGGTTCCTCTTTGCTTTATTCGTCATAGGTTTTTTTTAATTATTATAGTTTTGTGAAAACACAAGAAATAATTAAGAATAGCTTTGTACAGTAAAAACAAATGTGTAGAGCGATTCGTTAATTAAAGAAGTATAGACGCATACTTCGGTTTCTTAAATAGTTTATTTGGCTTTATGGGACTCGAATGTTTCAGGAAGTATATACACAGTTGATCAGACGTTCTCTGGTGTAGGTTAAATGGTGAAAAACAAGTCGTCGTGTACACTGATGATTCTAACATTTAGAATTTTCCTTCCGCTGTTGCGTTAGGTATTCAGAGACATGCATGTTTTTGATTTGTTGTGTCTGTGAAAGAATCTAGAATGTTTATTTGTAAATAGAAGTGTTATTCCCAGGTGCTGTAACTCAGGAGTTGGCAATACCGAATTTCTGAAAATCTGTATATGTGTTTGGTTAGTTCCATCTTTCAGTGGAATTTTTTTTTGAAACATTTTACCTAAACGATCGCTTCGTATGAAGATTCTCGTGGATCGCAACGGTTGCTTCCAAAAACCTATTTGTGCAATTTAGTGCTGAGGCTTGAACTTCAGTAAGCGAACAAAAGTCTGTATTTTCAACAAAAAAAAATGCAAGTACTTTTTTTTTTGTTATTTTGTTTTTTTGGAAATTATTGAATAAAACGTGATGACATTTTAGTAGACGAAACATTTGGATTGCAGATTCAAATAACTGTATAGTTTTTATGACTGCCCTAATAGCACAGTGACCACTTATGTGAGAGAGTTACGTGACAAGATACCCGTTATCGGCCCCTGTAGTCAGGGCCCGATCAAGATATCAGGGGGCCTCTGTGTAGTCAACTCTTACAATTTTAGCCATTGGCGAGAACGGTTTTAGCTATTCGTTAAAAAAATTTAACATTTTGGGGGCCCTAAAAAGGCCTTGGGCCACGTATTAGTTGGCCTATTTAGTAATCAGGCGCTGCCCTTAGTGTGACCAGGGCTGACGAGAGGCCATGTCAGCATAGTCAGAAACTAGGGACCCAACCCTCGGGAGGGCCCAGAACGGAAACAGAGCAGTATAAGTTTTACAAGTTTTATTGGGGAAGGGGTCCCGAAGACCAAAGTGAAAGGGGGTCCGCCTTGGCTCTCGGCGGCCCTGAGTGTGACGGTCACGAAACGTCCCTGTATTGTCATCAATAGGTTGCAGTAACTTACGAATGTCAGTCCACGGTGACATCATAAAGTGGCACTGGAGTAACCTCTTCACAACGTCACAAACTGACTGGTCACAAATTAAGCGTTGCAGGGCCGTCAAAGAGAAGTCACATGAAGCATGCCTCAAATGTGTTACCAACTAGTGACTCCTGTGAGATGTCACAATTATGTCACTTTGTGATTTCATTATGACTCGGAGTGACGCAGCTATGAGTTTCTCGTGACATCCACAATCACAGTGATTAAAGACTGATTTGTGATAAAAGTTACAAAAAATATTTGTCTAGGAAATCTATGCGGCTTTTTTGTTTTAGAAGTCATTTTGAGTTTCATCTTTGTAACAATCGATAATATATTTTTTTTTTCTTTTAAATTATGACTCAACATGATCGCAATGTGTTCCGAGAATAGTCTGGTTTTATTGATCACATCAAAGGGCGCTGAAATCGGGGCTTCCAAATTGTTCTTCACCCAGACAAATCAACGTATTGTCAAATGATCACTAAAAGTATTTGCCAACTCCTGAAATATATTCTAAAAGCATAAATGCGAATGAGTTTGAATAAACATGTACAGCAGTCACATTTGTGTTTTAAAAATATATTGAAAAGAGTTTTTTATTTTTCTTCTTTTGAAAAATATTCAAACTTTGCTTTTATTACTTATTTTAATTCAGAAACCTTAACATTTTTGAATTTCGGTATATGTTGCACTGTGACATTTACGATTAAATATCTATTAATAGATTTAAAATTATGTAACAGTTTTAAAAGTTTCAAAATCTTGTAAGAAAATGTACGTTAGAGGGTCTACAATTATTCATGACTTGCACATAATAAGCAGAAAACAATCTTCTATGTGCTTACAAATTAATTTTAGTTTTTGTACGTGATGGTTACAACAATTTATTGACTCTCCTATGCAACTGTTAACAAAATAAATATTTTGAAATGCCTTTAATGCAACACTGAATTAGAGTCACTTTTCGATTGCATTTTAAGCCATTAATTGTTTTTAAAAAAGAAAGAAAAAGTATTATAAACATTTTTCAGTATTTTATTCAATATATCCTCAAAAAAATCAAATCTTATACAAATAAAAATGTATAGCAAAAGTATTTAAATGGTATTAATGACTTTAAAGTATTTTTATGTTTATTTCAAAATTATATTTTGGGTAAGTGCTGCTCCCCCAAAGCATATGAAATCTTGTGTGAGTGGGTTTTTTTTATGTTGCAAAAAGGGTTGCCACGGAGGCCCCAAAACGAGCATTTCAATCAGGAATAACAAAACAGATTTGAAAACATCCATTTTATTCAACCTGTGTAGAGAGATTCTTTTTTTATCAATCGTTTTATGTACTTAATCTTTTTTTGAATAGAATAAACTAAAATATTTTAGCAGCAAACGATAATTGGCAAAACCAAAGGCTTCTAGATCAGGAATTACAACTGAAACTAGTTGCATCGCCCGGCTTTGCACGGTCCACCTCGAAAATAAAAGTTTTGTCAAGTGACGCGTGTTCAACAATCAGGTTTAAACAAAAAAAAAATCAGTAAAATTTTGCGGCAGATTGCGGAAAAATAATCAAAAAGGAAACATTTTAAATTCTACGATTACAGGAAAAGCCTCAAAACAAAAGTCAGAATTTTATTTCATCATATTCGAGGGTAAAAATGGCAACACATCTTTCTTCTCAATGATTTTCTTCAAGCTACAAATTTTAATAAAAGCATGCGGAAAGTTGAGAAGAAATACTGAATAATAATTTGAATGAAGGAAAGACTTCGAAAAATAGGGATTTTATGTCTAAATCTAAGTATCATAATTGATAGTTTTTACTTTATTAATTTATTAATTGATATCTCCGCTAATTATTATCGGGGGATTATGGTAAATAGTCAAACATAAAGACGGGGAAACTACGAATCTACCGATACCTGGTTCGATTCACTAGCATTTGGGAGAAGTAACTTGGACATAGATGAATACATAGATACATACATAGGTACATACGCTCAGTTTTTATTTATATAAGATAAATCATCAATTTTAAACATTTATTGATGCAGGCGATAAATGTTGGTCATTTCCTACAGAACTTCTTGTTCAAACGAATTACAGAGAGGTACATTTTTATTCTTAGTTAAAATCAGTGTTGCCTTGAAAATATTTCAAATGTTTTGATTTAATCTAGTCTGTTATAATGCTTTATGAAAGGAAAAAAAACGAAATTTTCGATTTGTAAATCGAAAAGTACATGTTTGTTAAAAAAAAAAAAAAAAAAGATATTTATGACATGTTTCCTTGTTGAGCAAAGTGATCTGACTTGTTATGTATTCCTAAAAAGTTTATATAGCATTCTACAAAATTATTAAGAGTTCTATGCACGATTCATTTGTCTCTATTGATTGTTATGTTGAGAAAAAAATCATTTAGTGATGTTTGGAGTATATAATGTGGAAAGAAACTTTATATAAATGTACATATGTCAAAATGAATAAATGTTTTTTCGAATGAATATTGAACTGTTATACGAGTTATCACGCATGATTGTTTCATTCTTTTAATTTGATGCGCTTACTTGCATGATGGCTTAAGGAAACGTGACCGTAAGATTTTCTATTCCTAACTTAAAATACCATGAACGGAGGGGCAGATACAAGCAGGGACTGATTTACGGCAGGGCATTTGGGGCCCGGGCCCGGAGCACCAAAGGAAAGGGGGCACCAAATTTCTGTCATCATTTTTTTCTTTAATTTTTTTTAGGGACCAGTGTTCGGGGTCTCTAACTAAAAGAAACAAAAAAATTTGTCATTTGACAATTTTCTTTATTAAATAAAAGCTTATTAGCTAATTATTGAGGAGAACGATCATTTTCGCTATTGAAAAGAATTAAGTGTCCTTTACGTACTCTCATTTCTGATGGTAAATTATCTTTATTAGTTCTGTTATCGATAGAAGGAAGTTTGACCTAAAACTTGATTATGAGGACATTATAGATGAATTTACAACAAGAAAACAAAAGAGAAAATATGTAAAGAATCATTGATGCGCAGAAAGCACATTATGATTTACATTTATCATTTGTATCACAGTTTTTCCATCTGATACTGTAAAAAAATTTCTAACATGAAAACCATAAAATTATTTTAGATTTATATTAAATGATTTCTTTGCAAAACATCTTAATTATTAACTTTTTTCGTATGAAATCGATATTTTAAAGTTTTCTTTCTATCAAAATAATATCCAACACTTACCTTCATATTTTTTGTGGGCGGGGGGCACCATATCTGTCGGGCACCCAGGTGTGTAAATCGGTCCCTGGATACAAGGAGAGGGTCATGGAGTCATGACACACCCCTCTAAACCGTCGGCAATAATATTCATATACATTGCGTTCAAAATTGTTTCAAATGCTTTATGGATAAAATGTAAATGATTGCTTGGTCAATTGAGGCAGTGAGAAGCAAAGGAATGTGAGTGGACTCTTTAAAGTTTCGAGTAAAGCGCGTTTAAAGTTCATTGAAATTTTTTCATGCTGTATAGCAGCACCAACCAGAGCTACTAGTACCATCTCTTGCTTCAAAACAGAGGAGAGGTTCTTGTACCATTTGTACTGGTTATCTACAGTTTTTTTTTTTTTTTAATTTTGATACTTGCATCCCTTTGTTTCCCACTGCCTCAATTCACCAATTATTTTTAAAAGCAAATATTTGAAATAGTACTTCCTTTCATTTCTAATAATTAACATTTATGCGCAATTGGATGCTTTATTTCCGGCCGATTTGGTGCTTATTATTAACACTCCAAGCAATTTCAGAATCTTTTCACGTCCAAAACTAAAAATTCTCCAGCATGACTCCCCCTCCCCCCGTAAAATGGTAGTTTGCACCCGCTCCTGTATGAACGTTATATCACGATAAGCTATAATATAACTTACTGAAGTGCTATCTGAGTGGTTTTGCGTCTTCTGCTTGAACTAAAGCCCTAGACTGTAGCTTAAGTAGCAACACGTCAGCCATCTTGGAGCCAAATGCCGCTCTTTCTTCCTATGTCTGCTTTAATAAAGTAGCGTGTTTTGCTTCTTGAATGTGGATTAACATAGAGATAATAAGAAACCACAATCAAGAAGCAAAACACGCTACTTCTCCATAGCAGACATAGGAAGAAAGCATCCTTTAGCCCAAAGATGGCGGAAGTGTCACCATCTCAGATTCGACGACTAAATTCAACTACTCATGGCTTTAGTTTGACCCACCAAATAGTATGCTCAGAAACTCCACTCGGCAAAGAGTCGCAAAGTTTTCATCTTGCTGGTGCTTCGTTTTAGATGCAGAAGCACTTTTGAATGCTTGAAATGCATGAGGACACAAAATGAAATGCTCACTTACAATTAAAATCATAGACTTAGTATGCAGCCAGAGTGCGTGTATTTTTATCCATAAGGCAGAAACTAACTGTCAACACTAGGAGAAAGTAGGGGTCAAAAAGGAGACGATTCTATATTTGGCCTCTTTTTTCCTAACATTATAGCGAAATTAAAGTAGGGGAGGATAAGGTGCAGATAGACAGGGAGAACAGTTTGACTACAGCAATTTATTTTCTGCCTGGATATTTCCAGCCTGGTAAAACTTTTGAGAAGTCAAGTCAACATATTGTAAACAATATTATAGAAAAAAAACTGCTTTCAAGTATTATGTAAGAAAAATAACCTTATCATGGTTTGAACCCATCGAAATATCTCCATTCTTCATTGCACTGTTTCTAAACTGCTGAGCAAATTTTACGGGCTGGTGTTATTATTCTTAGTGTTGTTATTTTTCTATTAGCCTATTGACTAACGTTAGTTTTAGCAGTGGAATGATGTTGCTGATTTTCTTTGTCCGAGAACGGCAGCTATTGAGTTTATATTTTTCAATGAAGGAACAGTGAGACACCATAAATTCGATGCTCACTGCTCCCATGGCACTTTTCTAGTAAAAGTAGAGAAATTATGCATTGAATTAAATTTAATTACAATTCTGTTGAGGCAAATAATAATAAAATAAGTTTGAAAGCCCTGTACCAACAAAATAAGGATGCTTAGATGGAATTATGACTAGCTTTATAATACCACATAAATATTTCTATTTCGTATTTATTCTGTTAATTTTTTTTATATTGTACTATTGCAATATGTTAAATGTATAATATTTATCTACATATCAAAACTTAGACATGCCTGGAGAAGGCAAGTCAAATAACCATATTTGAAAATTTTATAAAACAGACAGGAAAGGTACTGGAGTACAGGAAATACTGTACCTGTGATAGACAAAGGCTGAAGTAAAAGCATTCCATCCTTATCAAATGCTACACCAATAAGATGACCTTTTAAGCTCATTTACTAATCTAGAATCTTCTAAACTATTCTCAGTCCCAAACAAATACGCAGTAAATATCACTACTTCGTAGCAAGACGACATGAAGTTTACCTTGCCAAGAGCGATAGTCCATACTAAAATCAAACAACAATAGTTATTCATATTTTTCCAGGAAAATTTAAATTCTTTCAAAGTTTGTTAGTTCAAAGAAAATGGATCTCACTCTTTCCACTTACTGGTACTGCGGGAACAGTGAGACAGAATTGCATTTCGTTTTTTCTATATTTTTTCGTTTGCGTAAATTCATAGATTTTTCTAGATCCACTTTTGTAATACCTACTACAATGACAAATATTGTATCATTTGAAAAAAAAATTGATTTCTGTCTTTTTTAATAATAAAAAATTCATTTTAATTTCCGTTTCTCACTGTATCCACTCTTCCTTTACGTGTTTAACTAAGTTAGCTCGCTCTAGATCAGTGACCCGTGATCAGTCGGCCCGTGCTCCGCAAGCTGTCCGCTGTGTAAATTTCTATGTCCCCCCCCCCAATGATTCCGTATCAATTTTTTTCCCATTTTTTGCTGGCATTTCGATAACCACCCTAGTGTATCAAATAAAACTTATTGCGTTTTAACGGAGGTATTCACAGGATGTATTTAAAAGTTTTGGACTATAGGAATGTACTTATTGTTTGACAAAAAAGATCAATTTCCAGCAATCGAATCTCATTCTCTGTTCACAACATCCCTTTTTGGAAGCGCCCTTACATTTGTAAATAATGATCCATCAAGTATTACCACATTACTGTTCATCTCGTTCAAATTTTTTTATCGCACTGGCACTAAACATCTCAAAATTGGCGAATGCTTTGGAGAAAGCTGATGTACGTAAAGTGCTACACGCATGCAATTGTATGTAGTTGATTTTAACCTCCGTGATTTTAGCCAATCTTTCGTCAAAAAAACTGGCGACGAGTAAATGATTCAACTGATAGGGAAAGTTTTGCATTCTTGCAAAAGTTCCAAGTTCTGCAATATTCAAGTTCTAAAGTAAGATAGTTTTTACCCTTCCTTTAAATTTTGGAAATAACTGATCTGAAGCGCCTTATATATGTTATTTAAATAGATTGTTGATAAGGTTGATTACTCGTTTCTTCTTACTTAAACATTTGTATCTTTGTTGTCAACGATGAGAAGTACTGATTAAAAGTTTACCTTTTTTTTAAATTCACATTCAGAAAACATTTCACGCTTTTTCTGCTGTTTAGGGTTATATTTCTTTAAATGCGAAGTGTATAGCCATATAATGTAAAAAGTTATGTATCAGCCTGAAAGAAGATAGTATCCCTAAAAGTGAGTTTACAAACAACAGTGTATCTGGGAAGCAGTTTCTGAAGATTCCTGTACTCAAGTATTCAGGGTAATATATTTTTTATTTGTAAATTTTTCAATATGATGTGCTACATCGACACGTGGTGGTGAAAATGTTTATAAAACTTGAATACTAATGGGGATAAAACTCAAATAAGGACAGCAAATATTTGATATTGAGAAGAGCATTAATAAATAATTAAAATCTAAGACTAATAAATAATGCAAAAAAGTTAAACTATTTTTAGCTGTTCAGAAATTTAATTGAAAATATGAAGTTGCAAAAATAATTTAAATGTTCTTTCATAGTTTTTACACATGTACAGTAACACCACTGACCACAAATAAAACATGTGATTAATGTATTCTTGGGGAACATAAGTGTGAACCTCAACTCTTTATAAATCAGTTCACTGTTCCTAAATATCAAATTATTGAAATTTCAATTTCTTGATTTACATTAATAGCGCAATGCCCCACATTTTATCCTTAAACTATGTCAAATGAAAGTTATGATAATGAAATGCGGGGGCTTACAGAACCTGGGCTTCTGCACTTCTCAGTTCTATGTAAAATTTAACATTTTGGATGAAATTCAGCCTACTTTCATGCAAAAATAATAACTAACGACTATACTGCCGTAGGCAGGTAAATGGCATTAACTGCAAATTTTTCTATTTTTTTTTTTTTTTTGAGCAATCACGATTGCTTATTGTTCTCACTTGATGTTTTTGATGTTTCTATGGTTTTATTTCCCCCCCGCCTCCCTATGCAGCACCACCATGGGCCGGCCGCCTCACGATGCTGCTCCTCTAGCGAAAACCGTCTCCAGGTTGCGTCACTTACTTGCTTACAATTACACCTACACCTACACACACACCTACACACACACATACACCAACACACACAAACACATACGCACACACGCATACATAAAGACACAAACACATACACACACCTACACATACACACACCTACACATACACACAACTACCCACACATACGCGTACCCCCCACACACCCAAACACACATGCCTATACACACATACACATACCCCCACACACAAACAAACATACCCCCCACACACACACACAAATACACACGCCTACACACACATACACATACCCCCACACACAAACAAACATACCCCCCCATACAAACAAACATACCCCCCCACACACACACAAATACACACGTCTACACACACACACTCGTGATTGCAAAAAACATAATTTGAATTAAAGATGTCCAAGTTCAAATTATTTTTATTATTATTATTATTATTATTTTTTTTTTGTATTTTGTCATGTATCGCACAATGCATCACATTTTATCTTTTATACATGTCAAATGAAAGTTATGTCAGTAAAAACAGGGGCTTGATTTTCATGGGAGCTTACAGAACCTGGGCTCCTGCACTTCTTTTCAATTCCATGTAAATGTTAACGTTTTAGACGAAATTCAGCCTATTTTCATGCAAAAATAACATCTGAGGACTGTACTGCCGTAGGCAGGTAAAGGACATTAACCGCAATTTCTTTTTTTTTTTTTCTTTTTTTTTTTTGAGCAATCACGATTGCTTATTGTTCTCACTTGACTGTTTTTGGCGTTCCATTGATTTTTCTCACCGCCACCCTCCGCACCATCGTGGTCGACAGGCTCCTCACGACGCTGCACCTCTAGCGAAAGCCGTCTCCGGTTGCATCCACGTCCTACACACACGCACATACATACACAACTACACACGCACACACAAACACATACACCTACACCAACACACACATACACACATACAAACACATACACACACGCATACATACAGACACCCACACATACACACACAAAACATACACACATATACACACAACTACCCACACATTCATGCCTGCACACAGACACAAACACATATGCCTACACACACATACACATACCCCCCCCCCTACAGACACAAACACACATGCCTACACACACATACACATAACCCGTACACACACACACATACCCCCACACACAAACACACACGCCTACATACACACACACGTGATTGCGAAAAACATAATTTGAATTCAAGATGTCAAAATTCAAAATAATTTTCAATGTTTTTTTTCCTTTTTTTTCATGCATTGTAAGGTAATTTTATTTGTAGCTTATTTGGTTTCGGCTTAAAAAAAAAAAAAAAACGCGAAAAAAAAACGTCTATTACTGTTGTCAGTATTGAATCCAAAATGCGTTTCTTCAAATATCTCGAAAACTCATTTCTGCAGATACTGCCGTTTACCTGCCAGCGGTAGTATAATAGGGTGTAGGAAAATGGCTCAGTGGGTAAACTTGCCACATCCAGTTTAAAAATCGACAGACGCTTATTGAAGGTTAGAAAAAACATTTTAATTAAAAACTGTAAGTTGAAACGTATCTACAGTGCACATAAGTAACTTATATCGAAAATAGGGAGAATAAGTCCCATCAAGAGGGGTGACTTTCGTCACATCAAAGTATCGAAAACAGTCTACATTCATCGACAGTAAAATTCAGTGGCGACTGCACGCTTGATTCGAGTTCATGCTAGGGAGCGTTGAAAGGTTGTTGACATTCCAAATCAAATATTTTTTTCACAAGGGATTATGTACTTTTATTGCTAGAAATTAAGCCTTGGTGAAGACTACTTAATTTTTTATTAGGGTAGACTTGAGGCTATCGGATTTGAGTCCTCGGATAAAGAGTAAACTATTTCATAAAGTAATCCAGTTGGATTCTGCAGTCAACTGGTACTTTTTCAAAACTACTTAAAAGCTTTTTAGAAATGAGATAAAAATCACTTATGCCCCTAAAAACAATTTCGATATCATATGGGGGAGGGGGCAGAGGTTGACCCAAACAGAATTCAGGATTGAATAGGTTATGTAAGCCGAAAGGGGGTAAATGTTCGTGCATAAAAAAAACATAAGTAAAGTTTTATTAAGTTAAGAGTTCAAAAGTACATCAAATGTAACTTTTAAAAATAGACATAAACGCATTTATCAAACACTTCGAAATAAAAAATGTAAATGAAATCAGCATTTTAATAGCAGCTGTAACCTTCACGCACAATGAAGGAAAATAGAAAAATAAAATTTATGTGACATTACAAAAAAAAAAAAAAAAAACATAATATGATTTTTTTTCCTTGCACTACTTTCTATTTCTGGGTTTGAACGATCCAATTCGCTCAGTTAATATTGGTGATGATTCTCCGCCCCTGCCCCCCACCACCACCCTTTCGTTTTTCATTAACTAGAATGCTACATACAACGATTCACTAAAATACCACCTGGGGTAGGCCCTTCAATGCCTGTAAGCTCTGATTTGAAAATTATTAGTGAATAAGAATAAGATGCAACAGTAATAATTATGCACTGTTTTTTTAAAACTTTTTTATTTTTATCGACAACGTAAATTAGAAGGACAGAGTGCATAATGAGCAAAATTTACAGAGACAAACTCCGCAAAATGATTTTCAAACGGTTAACCTTTAGCGATACCAAATCTGCAGCCGGCCGATTTTTTTTTTTTTTTTTTTCTTTTTTTTTCTGGACGGGCATGAAGAGGAAATCAAGGAATTTGACAAATTTTGATTTTAACTTATTATTTTGTGCAAATCATAGGCAGCTGGTGCACCAAAAACGTGTGGGGGAAGGTCATCGGAGGTGAGGAAAGGGGGGGGGGGGGGGCAGATTAGGTCGTCGGCGTCCGAAAGGCTAACTGTTTTTTTTTTTTTTTTTTTTTTTTTTTTTTATTGGGCAATTTAATTTTTCATCATTAATGATCAAATGACCTTCTCTCACAAATTTGGGACATGCTGGCCTCCTGGAGTAGACGACCTAGGCGGCCCGCCTAGGGCGGCATATTTCAGGGGCGGCAAGTTGAAACATTTTTTTTTTTTTAAGTATGAATGTCTGTTTCAGCGCCACAAGATTTACTGCTTCAATATTAAAAATAAATAAAAAATAGATGAAGTTGCAAAACATAGTTCGGAATGTAAAAAGAAATTCAATTTAATTTCAGAGGCGGCAAATTACGTGATTTAAAGTCTTTTGAAAATTTTTATATCTGTTTCAGTGCCATAAGATGCATTACTTTAATGCTAAAAGAGACAGTTTAAAGTGTGTACCAGTGCTTGGATATGCAAAACCCAGTTTGGAATTTTTCTAGAAACTCACTTTAATTTTAAGCACTGTAATTTTTATTTTAGCATAAAATATTATTATTTTAAATTATCATTCAATGGGGGAGGGGACGGCACTTGTTAATATTGCGTAGGGTGG
This sequence comes from Uloborus diversus, assembly GCF_026930045.1. Classification (NCBI taxonomy): domain Eukaryota; kingdom Metazoa; phylum Arthropoda; class Arachnida; order Araneae; family Uloboridae; genus Uloborus; species Uloborus diversus. Next base: position 109,803,808 of record NC_072734.1, on the reverse strand, counting down.
CAGAACTACTAGGGCCGGATCTAGGGGCACGGCCAGGGCCGCGTCGTCCCTATGTGCAAGGTCGTGCGGCGCACGAAGGCGCCAGAGTCGAAAAGGCGGCGAGCTCTACTAGTCAAAAATGCTCCAAATGGGGGAAAAATCTCCAACCAAAAAAAAATAAAATTCATTATATCTATAAAAGTAGTGGTGAAATTATACCGGTCATTAAAACAAGTAAGCCTCCTAGGTGCTTATCTATAAGAAAAAAATATTGCCTTGTATCTGAATATGCTGTTCAAAAGAGCAATCTTTTACATTGAAAACACCTGATATTAATTAAGGCATACTTTAGCATTTTTCTTCATATGTGGAGCCATGAATGTTATTTCGGTATGTCAATAATTTTACAAGGTTGAGCAAACGAAGCAGCGCAAGAAACAGATATTCCCGTCCCCATTTTGGTTCTTGCGGTGCAGAGGCGTAGCTAGACCCGACTTTCGGGGGGGGGGGGGTTCTTCTTTTCTATATATATATATATATATATATATATATATATATATATATATATATATATATATATATATATATATATATATATATATATATATGTGTGTGTGTGTGTGTGTGTGTGTGTGTGTATATGTATATATATGTACATATATATATGTATGTATATATATATGTAAATTTTTTTAGTATTAAAAAAAATAAGAGGGAGGTCAATCTTACATACTTCGGAATGGGATGCCTCAATTCCGATACTTGTGTCAAACAAAACAAAAGCTAAGAATTTTTAATTTTTTTTAAATGTTGTGGAAAATTCAACTTTTTTTTCTTTTCCCTCCATTTAATTTAAAGTGAAATTTTCTAGCAACGTCTTGTCAAAACCAGTCTATCCAAATCAGGGGGAAATCAAATATCTGATGAGCGTGTTTCGTTCATTTCAGTGTGACTGCTTAATTTAGAGGCTAACACACATCTAGAAAAGCTGGCATCCCTGAAAGCTAATAGATACTTCCATTTCCACCTGTAAACTGGATGTTTGACTTTCAATCTCATCGGTGGTCAGACTATAAAGACTATTTTTACTAACTTGGTTTGGTTTGCACTAAAAGTATGAAACAAAATAAAAAAAGACTTCTTGAATTATAACCCGCAAAAAATGAAACTGCTTTTCATATCGATATATTTATATATTGCTTTTTATGTATTTACATTTATGCTAATTCTAAAGCAGTTAATAAAATTTGAATAAAAAAGTTAGGAAAGAAATATTGGCGGTAGAAATTTATTCGCTCAACATCATACCATCAGTTCTTCTTTCAAGTCTTTATTTTTAATTTTATTAGCTGCTTTAGAATTTACATAAATATCTTTTTGAGTGAGCAACAGCAATTTCGGGTATAATAAACAGAAGTTTTTTTTTATTTTCTACTTTTTAACCCGAACCAAGCTAATAGAAATAATCTAGATTCATTTCGTTTTTAAACATTTTATTCATGTAATGCTATGCAGTTTTTCTTTTGAATTAAAATAAAATTACCTTCAGAAGGGTCCGATGGGACTAATGCTGCTTTGCAGACTGTACTTCGTTTTCTTCACACGACGTTAACTTTCTCTTTTTAGAGTAATCCTTTTCGTCATTTTAATTTTTTTCTTTGGATTGAAAAAAGCTTGTTATCGGTTTTTCTCGCTTCATTATGCAACAACTTTCACTTAGAATGTACTATTTTAAACAGACTGTACGTTTCCAAAAGAAAACGCAGTAAATACTGGCTGAAAAATCAATGTGACTGCAATGGATACTCTGGTTATCAAAGGTCGTTTTGACTATGACCTATGACACACACGAGACCAGACCAACAAAAACCTCTATCGTCTCGAATTCCGGTTATGCTATCATTTTTGGATTCGAAGCCCAATGATCTTCAAAGCAGCAAACAAAAACATTTTCTTCAACTCAGAAACAGAGGAATTGTCTTCAAGAGTTGAGGAGGCAGTGGAAAAAAAATTGAAATGCGTTCCACGAATAGGCTTTCCAGGAAGATTAACCAAAGGACAGTCGTTTCGCGCACTTTCTTGGAAGAAGAGTAAAGGGGTGAAATTCACAGGTTTTACATATGTAAGATGAACATTTCAAGTTCATGGTTAAAGGTCCTTCAAGTTAAAAGCCATTTCGCTGTTATCTGGATTAGTACTGTTCTTTGGTTGCTCTCTTTCTTAAAATTGCGATTCCTTAGAAAACCGAAATGATAGGAGTGAAAAGAAAGTATAAGTTTTTTTCAAGTGATGAAAAAAGGAAAATCGTAGAATACTGGTCAAGTTAGATTTGCTGCAATTGCTAACCTCAAGAGGATAAATAATGAATCCAAAAAAAAAAAAAAAAAATCAGGGACCAAAAAGCAATAAAAGACTTTTTCTTGAAAAAGATATGCTTAAAGTTTCTTTTACTGTCAAAATGATTCCTTAAACTCGCAATAAAGCACTCAATAATGTAATAATAGAATAAATACCTAAAAAAACTAATAAAGAGAAATTTTAATCAAGAGCCCATATTGTCTTTAGTATCGATTTCAAATTTTCACCATCATTTTTCATATTTCAAATTTCTATAAAAAGTTTCTTAAGCCCCCGTATTTCAAAACTCTTTATCTCGATTTTTTTTCTTTAATGTGAAATTCGAAATATACAGATTCGACTGTATGCAATATTCCCACTGCGCGGCTCATTCAATTAAATATATTTAACAATTTTCAGAATCTATGAGAAAGAAAGGCTGCATATACGTGGATTTAACAAACCAATCTCATTTCTAAAGCGAAGTGTCAAATTTCACTCAATTATCAAAAACTTGTCGCAGCAGAGGGAGACGTCTTTATGCTTGAGGGTCACACATGGAGCAGATTTTCAATGGCATTGGGGGGGGGGGGGGAGCGAAGGTAATTTTTGACCTTTGTTACTCAGAAAAAAGTCGTTTTGATTTTTTTTCTTTTTCTTTCTTTCTCTTCCCTCTTCTTTCTCTCTCTCTCTTTTTTTTTTTGAGACTAACGTTTCGGGGGGGGGGGGTCCCCAAACCCCCCCCTTTATCTACGCCCCTGTTGCGGTGAATATGTTATTTTTCGTGCAATATGTCCTTTTGTGATTTTTAACTATTGTTTGTGGTCATTTCACTGCATCATGTTACACATAAAAAAATACGGTAAGCACAATTGCATATCATTTACTTGTGCGTAATATGCATATATTGTAGACAATAATTTAGATTTACCTTTTAGTTCCGAAAAGCAACGAATTGATCATAATTACTCAATTCCTCCACCCCCTTTTTCTTCAACTATTTGTGTATTAAATTAAAGAAAGAGCTTTGGACAATGTGTTTGTTTTAGATATCAAATTCATTGCCTTTTTTCCGATTTCGTTTTTTAGAATTATTTGTTTTATCGGCAAGTTTCAGTTTCAAATTTTAAAGTGGAATATCCTCTACAATATTATCTTTCAATTTCCTCAAATATAATCAGTACCCTCCTTGTTTTGTGTCGAAACCAAAGGGGATAGGGGGTCCACATGGCACGTCTCTGGTTGCACCGGCACCCGTCCCCCTCCCCTCCAGAATGCTTAGTTGAATGTTTTTCAAAAATATTTACTTTCGAAGGGGTGGGGAAACTAAAGTGATCTTAATAAGGAAAAAATAATTATGTTGGGGTAAAACTTTAATTTCTTTTAAAAAGAAATGTTTGAGTTAAAAATACTCAATAGTTTCAGCTAATTGGTTTAGCTGCTCCCCTCCGTCCTATTTCTTTTCTTGATTCTTTTTATTTTTCTTTTTTCTAGTTCGCCTGAAAATAAGAAAGTTTTCAAAATGCTACTCCTCTGAATCTCTCTCCCCCCCCCCCCTCCCCGCCAAAAGCATTACGGAGCATCTCAAAGTTCATTTCCAGATCTTCAATTTCGCAAAAGCTACCGAATACGAAACAACATCGCTTGTAACTGCGTTCGAAAATCACGAAAATTGCGTTTTTAGAGCTTTAATTTTAAAAGATTGCCGGCCCTAATGGTACCAAATATGGTCTTACAATCACGTCTTTAAGACTTCACTTTCAGAAAATATTCGGGCAAGGGCCTCCGAACCTCCTTCCTTTAAAATAATCAAAAATTAGGTTTTTCAAACCTGACTTACGAAAAATTTATGTTAGAATAGCTTCTGAACCACTTCTCCTAATATCATAGAATACTGCTTAGGTTTTTAGGACTTTAATTTTGAAAAATTTTCCAGGGGGAGCTCTAAAATTCCTTTCTTTTAACAATCTTCAAAGTTATCTACAATTGCGTTTTTGGAAGTTCAATTTCGAAAAATTATAGGGGAGAAAAATAATTTATTTCTATTTATTTTTCACAAAAAAAAAAGAAAGAAAAAAAACTGTCGGGTAGAATCCCGATCCCGGAGTTCCATCCCTTTTTCTATTGTCAATAAATATGTCCTGTAATCACGTTTTAAGGCTTCAATTTCTATAAATTTCCCTGGAGCCCCTTGTACCTTTTTCCCCATAACACCACCAAAGATCGTCAAAAATTTGCGTTTTTCAAACTACAAGTTTCAAAAATTTTCGGAAGAGGTATTTTTTTCAGTTTGTGTCCCCCTAAAACTATTTGCGCCAAAGCTCCTGTTGTCATGTTTTGACAGACGAAAAAGTTTTTTCTTGTTCATCACTAAGAAATTACATAGTATGTACTTCGATATTAACTTAGATATTAAAATATTTTCTTCTTCCAAATCGCATTATTAGCATATCAGAGGAGCTGCGGAACTCGGAATAATTTCTAGATATGAAGTAAATATTTGTCTACAAAACTTCCCTCCACATTTCAGTTAACCATGTTTTCCTCGAACCCCAGAGTATAAAGGCGCTCGAAAGACATTTGCACGACGGCGCCGATCAGGCTTGGCGCGTCCCTGGGCACGGCATCAAAAATCGGAGCAATGACCACAATCGACTCCCTCCTTCCTATTCAGAGCTCCATTTCAGTTTTTGTAAAATAATAACATGCAAAAAGTGAAGCAATCATTTGTTAAGAGAATTGTTCTTTCTTTAGACACGCAAATCATTTTTCATTATCATTTTTCGATCCAACTTAGATCGAACTTCGATTTGAACTTAGAGAAGTGGAGGAGTGAAACAAAGTCGCACAGGTTCGAAGACACACACACACACACACACAAAAAAAAAAAAAGGAGCTCAGATTCAAGGGCGCAAAAAAAAAAAAAAAGAGAGAGAGAGAGAGAGTATAGGTTTTAAGGGAGCAAAAAACGAAGGCGCACAGGTTCGAGAGGGCGCAAAAAGAGATGGTGCACGAGTTCAAGGGCACAATAAATGATAGAAAGAAACAAAGTCACACAGGTGTGAGGGCGCCAAAAAAAAACAAAAACAAAAAAAGATGATGGCGCACAGAGGGCGTTAGAGGGTGAACAGGCGGAAGGGCGCATCGGACCAATCAGATACGGCACTGGTGCGCAGACATTGCGCACATTTTACATAATAACTCAAGGTGCTTGAAGAATTGTATTTCAGCTCATTTTTGAAAAATATAGTCTCGATAGGTTAGACGTGTTACATTTCGGCACTTTCAAAATTCTTGCGTCTTAGCAGTGGCAAATGTAGGATTTGGTTTTCTCCAACTTTCAATGAAGTGAATGAAGGCATTTTCTTTTAACAAGGCCGTCGCGAGGTCAAAAAATTGGAAGAGGGGGGGGGGGATTAGGAAGGTCCTTAGTTTTTTTTTAACGTATGTATAGCAAGATAAGAGTCCTGATTTATGTTTGGAAGGGGGGGGGGAGGGAGGAGGAGGTGTCATTACTAGTATTATGAGCAATCAAATGAAGAGAATTGCTTTACAGAAGCGGAACAATATGAATCCACAGTCGTAAGTGTAACATATGCGATGGTCCTCCCTCGGAAATTGCTCGGAATTGTAGTTCTGAAATTGCAGGTTACACGATCTCTGGTGATATTCGGAGAAGGTGAAGTTCAGGTACTTTTTTTTATGAAAGGTTCAAGCTCGCAGACTTATGTCTTTGAAATTTCTCAAAATCCTAAAAAAAAAATTTTTAAACGATCTGATGGGGGAGGGGGAAGTGGATAGGATGATATCTAATTTTTCGAAGATGAAAATGATCTGTGCTGAAAAATTTCAGTTGTAGACTCTTTGTTGAAATTTATTGAAGAAAAGGGGTTTGGGCGACCTTTCCCCGGAAAAGATTTGAGTTTGAGGTTTTAAAAACGCAATTATAGGACATCTTAGTAAACATTAGGAAAAGGGATTAGATTCGAAGCCTCCCCCCCCCTCCCCGGAGTTTTTTCGGAATTGATGTCCCAAAAACGAAATTTTAGACGAGTTTTAATGATGTGTGCGGGAGAAAGGATCTCGGGTATTCTCATAAGTTTTTTTCGAAACTTAAGTGTAAAAAACAGAATAGTAAGTTATCTTTGATGACAAGGGGAAATGTTCGGAGACCCTCACTCGTAACTTTTTTTGAAATTTATGCCCCTAAAAACAAATTTTTATGGGATCTGTAATTATGTGAAAAGAGACAGCAAGCACTCCCCTGGATTTCTTTTTCGAAATTAAAATCCTAAAAATCCATTTCTTGACTATTTTTGATGAAGTTAGAGAATGGGAAGGGGTTCGGAACTCTTCCTCGGAATATTTCCCAATTAAGCTTTCAGAACACCTATTTCAGGATAAGGGTTGGAGCTTACTAGAGAATCTCTCACAAAAATTATTCGAAATTGAAGCTCCCAAAACGAAATTTTAGACGACTTTGGGTTATGTTGGGGGGGGGGGGGGGGTATTGACTCTCGCGGAAATTTGTAGAGATTGAAGTCCAAAGCTTATGATAATCTTAGAAGATGTTCTGAGCTCAGGTACTCTGGTAGAGGTGAGGTGGGAGGGTTTGCTGTAGCCCCATAGCCCTTCTCTTGGATTTGCCATTGTGCTCAAGTATTGATGTACTCTAAAATGAAGCTACTTTTCCCCTATGTATTTTAATTTTTCAATTTATGCAATAAAATATTTTTAAATATAGGTATAATGTCGCGAACCCGTAAGACATGCTTTCGCGACCCCCTTGGGGGCCGCGACCCACAGGTTGGGAACCCCTGATCTAAATGCAACGATTGAATTCTCTTACGGCAACCCTGTTGGCTTTAAACAGGGCGCGGTGCTGTTTTCCAGATCCGCAAAACTCTCGTATCACCAAAATTGGCGAGATACATTTTTTTTTTCTTTTTTGTTCTGCAAAGCACGAATATACTCGAAAATTTTACTCGTGTTCAGATCGACGAAAAAAGGTATGAAAATCCGTAAAACTTCTACGAAATCTGGAGGAATTGGCAGACATGATCCACTCATTAAACACAAAGAATTATGAATGAATATGTATTTTTAAGTCGTTATTTCATTTAGTTCTTAAGAGCCATTGTCTGTAAGGATCAGGCAGGTTGTGATTGTTGGGATTTTTAATTTTCTTTATTTTCACATAGGTTGTTTCTTATCATGAATATAATGTAAATCCGAAATTTGGGTGAGCTTTGTCTGACTCACCGTTTTTGAGAAAACAATTTTTTTTGTTTAGGGGGCGTGGCACATTTTTGCTGGTTTTTCAAATTTGCAGATTTTAATGTGCTTGTTGCTTGAAGTGCCCTTATAATGACATGGATTTTCTAATTCCATATTACTATATGGTCTTGTTAGATACTGTTACAGCTGTCAAATCGGTGACACTACGAGGGTGACGCCCACAAACTCCGTTTAAAAATGACCGAAAATGAATTTTTTTCTATATTCAAGGCCAATTTTCTCAAAGCGCCTTCATGATGACACCAACATTTTTAGATCATTTTCTAGCCACACTTACATACATCAAAAATATGTATCAAAATCGGTGTCACTATAAGGGCGCCAGAAGATATTGGAACTTTTATTCGATAAATTTCACAAAAACACAAATATTTAAAATCTAACTATAACTGTCGCCCTCATAGCAGAGATCTGATACTAACTTTGGTTGATAACCAACATGTTTGTCTAACATTTGCAGAAAAAAATCGGTGTCATTCCTATTATTTTTGGAAATATAATCGTTCGAAGTTAGTACGTTATGACGTTTTTTATATTTATTTATTTAATCTTTTCACCCCCAGATAGTTTTTTTTGAACATATTTATTTTTAATTTAATACAAAAATGTGTATTTTTTAACATAAAAAGCTTTGGGCAGTAAGAGCGTCTTTTTCTTGACTAGAAAATGCCCGTTTTGATATAGGTACAGGCAGATGTATTGTGCATAATATGTCTAGATTATCATACCAATACTCATCTTGTTTTTTCGGCCAAACAAATCTATTTATTCCTATTGTTCTTGACATACATTTGACCTCAACTTGCAAATGGATTTTATACGAAAGATGTATAGAGAGAAGCTCTTACAAACATTTTATATAAATGCTTCAAATTTTCAACTACCTGCATTGCCAAAAGTTCAATTTAATGAAATTGGATGAGCCTTATCTTTACGAGCTCAGTTCAAGTTCACTTCAAAGCAGAAGGAGTATTTATAAGAACAATTTACGATTGGTGAAAATACTGGGAAAAAACAACATTCCTGTCAAGTTGCACACTAGATGAGAAATGCAGTTCATAACGGGGAAAAAACTGTTCGTTGCTTCAGAGTATTGTACTATGAAACAAATCCTATCCCTTTTTTTTTCGATGTAAGAAACAAAAAAACGAATGCATTCTCTATACATCAAATGAGAATATTGAAGAAAGCGAACATTCAGAATCTGAAACTGAATTTGAGGATAACCTAGACCAAAATGAAGAAAACATCAAGAATTAAATCAAACCAATTTCAGAAAGACGGTCATCTCTTATTGAAAACTGCTAATTTTGTAGCACTATAGCATGGGAAAACATGGTATCCCAGAAAAATAGTAGAAGTTGACCATTTTGCAAGTTTAGGTCAAATGCATTTCAAGAACAATTGGAATAAATAAATTTGTTTGGCCGGAAAAACAAGACGAGTATTGGTATAATAGTCTAGACATGTTATGCACAATAGATCCACCTGGTACCTATATCAAAACGGGCATTTTCTATTCAAGAAAAAGACTCTCTTGCTGCCCAAAGCTGTTTATGTTATAAGGTACACTTCTTTGTATTAAATTAAAAATAAATATGTTCAAAAAAAAATCTGGGTGTGAAAATATTAAATAAATAAATATAAAAAAAATGCCATAACGTACTAACTTGGAACGATTATATTTCCAAAAATGATAGGAGTGACACCGATTTTTTTTCTGCAAATGTTAGACAAACATGTTGGTTATCAACCAAATTTAGTATCAGATCTCTGCTATGAGGGCGACAGTTGTAATTAGATTCTAAATATTTGTGTTTTTGTGAAATTTATTGAATAAAAGTTCCAATATCTTCTGTCGCCCTTATAGTGACACCGATTTTGATACATGTTTTTGATGTATGTAAGTGTGGCTAGAAAATGATCTAAAAATGTTGGTGTCATCATGAAGGCGCTTTGAGAAAATTGGCCTTGAATATAGAAAAAACTTCATTTTCGGTCATTTTTAAACGGAGTTTGTGGGCGTCGCCCTCGTAGTGTCACCGATTTGACAGCTGTAACAGTATCTAACAAGACCATATAGTAATATATGGAATTAAAAAATCTATGTCATTATAAGGGCGCTTCAAGCAACAAGCACATTAAATTTGAAAAACCGGCAAAAATGTGCCACGCCCCCTAAACAAAAAAAAAATTCTTTTCTCAAAAACGGTGAGTCAGACAAAGCTCAAATTTCGGATTTACATTACATTTATGATAAGGAACAACATATGTGAAAATAAAAAAAATTAAAAATGTCAACAATCACAAATGCTTTAAACTGCCTGATTCTTACAGACAATGGCTCTTAATTAAAAAAAAAACACACACACACACACACATTTGTCACCAAGTTTTGCCGCCAACTTGGCGACAAATGTGTGTGTGTTTTTTTTTTTTTTAAATCTGGTTTCAATATGGCCATATTTAGATAGCTAACAATTGAATCACATTAAAATTGCCAATATTGGAAAAATTTATCCAGGCATAAAAGTTTTTTTTTTTTTTTTGCTTTGGTTCGCAACAAACTAGGGGTGAAAATATTTAAAGTGTTTCTTTGCTTACTTGAAGGCACTTTTATCATTAAATTGGAGAAAAGGAAGTCATGTGATGCATACATCAGCTCGTTATTAGCTACACCCCGAAGTTCCCAGCTTTATTCATTGATAAAGGAGTTCCTTTCAACTCTGAAAGACATGTATATATCATATTTGGTGATAATTATGTCACAGTACGTTGGCTAGTTCATTAATTAATACATTAATGCTTTACATTGTATACTTTGTGTACAAAACAACTATACAAAGGCAGGAAAGTGTCAACTTTGAAACCTCAATAAAATTTTGCTTCTTAAACAGAAAAGCGAAATAAAAATTAACCGCATAGCAATAAAAATAACCTTTTTTATTTTTTATCAAAAAGTTTTACAGGTCAGAAAAAAAAATCTACATTAAAACATGCTTGAAAATAATTTTTTGTCAAAGTCTGGTAACTTTTCACGCTTTAATAACAAATTCAGAACTACACAACAGAAATTTAATAAATCCACCCTTTAAATAGTACTAATACTGATGCATCAACATTTACTCCATTCTATAACAATTTTAAGCTCATTAAGCAATTAAAAAAAATACACATACAAATTAAACATAAGAGTATAAGTATAATTTAACATCATGATTCAATAAAGCATTATTAATATAATTCATTAGCAACAAGCATTAAATAGACTTCTCTACTAGCTTTATCTTCTATTATTAGAAGTATACAGAGACTGAAAACAAATTAGATCGGTATTATTTAAATTTTCACTGAACAAAGTTTTCTTTTTTTTAAGCACACGTTCTTTTTGATCGTATTACACATTCCCGAGAATGCATGGAAAGACATGGGAAAAGAAGCATTTTTAAATTTCAAAAAATAGTTGAAGTCTAAGATTAGGCAGATAACATTTTATTGCACTACAATATTAATTATATTAAGAGCAGCTGTCAGTAAATTTTGAAATCACAAAAAGAAAAAATCCTTCACTAAGCACAATATGAAGACAACTCTTAACTACAGTAGAATACCTTTAACGCCGCCCTATATAACGCAATTCTCTATAAACTGCACAACTTTTCAGAAGTAAACAATAGGTTTTGAAGTTTAAAAAATCCCTCTGTCTTTATTTGCGTACATAAAAATTGTTAGGCAAACTAAATTTTAAAATAGTTTTTCATCTTTCCATCATAATTCAAAGCTTTTAAATGAAAATTATTATTCACAGTAAAAAGAAAATAGCAGATGGTTCTTGAAAATTCAGGTGTTATGCAAACCATATGAAGCTAGCAGATTTGCAGGATAATTCAGTTTCTTTTGATTGGGAAACATATTTATTCGTGAATGACTAATTCTATAATTAGTGCTTTACTACTCATTGCAGATAAAACCCATTCTTAAGTGCTAATATATAGATATATGCTGAATATTAGTTTCAAAATTTGTGATATGACCTATATAACACCAAAACCTGTATAACGCAAAAGCTCTGTCCCAAGGTGTGCGTTATAACGATCTTCTACTGTATTTGTTAAGAAGGTTTTTGTCTTAACAGAAATCTAATGCAAACTCATTACAAAAGACTATTAATTCATAAACTTACCGTTTAAATATTGAACATTGATAGAACAGATGACTAATAATTATATCACAATTTCATTCTAAGACTAGATAGAGTAAAAAAAGTTGAGCATTCAAAAGAAATTACACCACTAATTCATGAACACAAAAATAACTTTTGAGACTAAATTTGTCCAAACGTACATGCACAATCACCTTCAATTTTTTAACAATAAAACCATTTCAAAAACAGAATATTCAAAACAATTTTCTTATGGAATGAATATAATGCCTGACATAAATTAACTTGAGCATTAAAAACTCATATGAAAGCAGCTGAAAAGAGCAATAAATAGTCTTCTTTTCTTATAAACTGAAAAGCATCAAGGAAACGAGAATATTTTAGTGCATAAATGTGGGTATCTATCCCAATTAAAACGAAAATAGTAGACGAAACACATTTAATGAAAACAAACAGTACATATTCGAACATAAATACGACTATGCACAAAAACAAACACCAAATTTTGGTGTCTAGGGCCGTCTTTTTACAACAAACAAAAGTATTTATTTATCTTATCTTTCACTAGTGTCATACGTTGTACTCCCGTCTTATTTTCCTCACGCTCCAGTTTAGCGGTACAGTAACCGTTAAGATTAGGGAGCTCCTATGCATATAAATATCAATCATTTAATCAATTCTCTAAGCACTTGAGATTCTTATAAATAATAAAATATAGGGTCTGGTGGGGTAAGTGGTCAATGGGGTAAAGTGGTCATACATCAAATAAATGGCTATAGCTTGGAAATAAATGTTCGAATGAATGTGAAAATTTTATTTTACGATAGGGCAGTTAGAAACTGCATTTTGAATACAAAATTTCAAAACTGGCAAAATTTTATTTGGTAAAATAAAATAATTTGTGTGAATATGAAAAGTTTCAAAACCTAAACACCTCTTTTAACTTTCTTGGAAAATTTTGTTTGTTAGAATTATGAACAGATTGACTGCACAGGAAGCTTCCTACATGTCTCAAGAACTCTTACTCATTAGTAGTTAGCTGAATCTATTTTGGTTGATTTTTTAGAACAATTTAAGTAAGATGGGGTAAAGTGGTCACAATATTAGGCTTAACGAACATTGTCCTTCTAACGTCACTTAATCTTTAAGTATGAGGCAGACATAAATGAAATATCAATTTCACTTAACATGTACTGTTTTTACAGTAAAAAGGATTAAATATACCAGTGTATGCGTATGCATACGCATATACTCGTGTAGGCACGTATACACGTGTATATACGTATATATACGTGTATATACGTATATATACGTGTATATACATGTATATACGTATTCACATAAATGCACCAATAAACGTGTAGTATATGGATATCTGCAAGTATTTTTTGTCTATAAAGATATATGTTCGACTATACACGCATATACCTGCTTATACTCGTATATATACGAACACTTATATACTCAGGTAGACACGTATATACGCGTACGTACTCAAAACTTGAGTAGACACTTACACACAAGCATATGATATACATGTATACAGGGCGAGTTTAATCTCTTGGGAAAATTCTTAAAAGATGTAAGAAAGGAGTAGAACAAGCAAGAATCATAAGAAACATATGGTCACAAACACAATGAGACTTTTGAAAAACTTTCATCAGCCGCTGTGCCTTTGTTGCGATGTGTGTATTAGAACTACTAGATTCCGTAACTTTAACATCTGCTCTAAATCTTTCTTAAAAACTAAAATGTTGGTTAAAATCATTTTTTTTCCAATGGGGGTGTATAAGAGTCCCACCTGAAGAGGCGTCTGGGCCATAACCAGACCTAGTGCGCTCCCCTACAATGCATCAGTCTTTCATGTGTCACCATTAAGGTGCTGATGCATGTCACTATAGTTTTTTTTAACGCCCAGTTTCCACCTGGGGGAGGCACCTGGGCTCTCTTTGATGTGAAATTGCTCTAGGACTTTAATTTTGCCTAGGGATTTCTAAGCCAAACGAATACCCTAGGGATCTTTTACATGCCGCATAATCACACGACATGATGATTTTCTGCATCTCGAAAATCCACCAACCGTCATCCCCACAGAGATACAAAGCCAGCGCCTAACCATCTCGCCACCAGCCAGTCAAGTAAAATCATCTCTGTGTAACAAATTTGTGGCCTGTTTTGCATCCATCAGTTTCTGGCTTACTGTGCATGTAGCGCATCAGCGACCATAAGTTCATTATGATTCTTTGCTTCGTATCTTCCCTTCTCACACCCCTTTGATTTTAGCTCCAGAGCTTGAATTCACTCTGTAAGCATATATGTGTATTAGGGGATATACCCGTGTATACATACATGTACTGATATACACGTAAATGAACGTATATACGTCTATACTGGTACATAATGGTGTTCACACGTAAACATACTTGTATACTCGTTACTTCCATAGGTATGTACAACAGTAGGCATGTACCAAACACGAACTGGATGTATCCACGAAATAACTCGTGTACACCCATATATATATGTATACCTATATATGCATATATATGTCTACTTTACACGCATATACTCAGGTATGCATGTATATACTCGAGATACAAGTGCATACACGCATATGATGTTCGTTTATATGCGTATATACTCGCATAGACATGTATACTGTAGGTAATCACGTATACATGATCATGTATATCCGCATACACTCGTGCATATACTTGTAACTATAAAAATAATCGAAATATACAAATATTACAGTTATTTATAATGGTTTTGCATCTATTTTTAACTATGACCACTTTCCCCCACCCCATGGGGTAAAGTGGTCATAAATACATAGGGAAATGAAACTGTTATAAAACTGCTTAAATCAATATAATTTTTTCTGAAATTCTATGTATTGTGTTCTTTAATAATGCAATGTAAAATAACATCAAAAAAAGTTGAAGTGTTTAAAGAATTTATTGTATTTAATATCCACCTAAGTTGAAAATCTACGATTTTATGACCACTTTACCCCACCAGACCCTAAGTTTTTTATTTAAAGCACTGCCTTTTTTAAAATACAACCACTGTTTAAAAACTCATACAAAAGCAGCCGAAAAAAGCAATATTTTTTTTTTTTTTGTAAAATGAAAAGCATCAAGGAAACGAGAATATTTTAATGCATAAATATCAATACTTTAACCAATTCTCTAAGCACTTGAGATTCTTATAAATAATAAAATATGAGTTTTTTTTTTCTTTA
The DNA here is from genome assembly GCF_026930045.1 of Uloborus diversus. Taxonomy (NCBI): domain Eukaryota; kingdom Metazoa; phylum Arthropoda; class Arachnida; order Araneae; family Uloboridae; genus Uloborus; species Uloborus diversus. The sequence continues at coordinate 109,788,788 of NC_072734.1, read as the reverse complement.
AAACACTGCCATTTTTAAAATATAACCACTGTTTTCTTGAAAAAATAATAACAAAATGAGCATGAATTAAGTTGAATAAAACACACAACAGAAGTTAATATGACTTTTTTTTTTCTAGTGACAGGATGATTTTATCACATACATATGCAAATGATTTTAGAATTTGAACACCAGAAGCAGTGTAAAAACATATCTTGACAGGTACTTATACATAATAAAAATAGACACGTAATATATAGTGTATATGAATGAAGATCAGTAAATATTTGGCACTAAAAGTAGTGTAAAATAAATTTTTTCTTTTTAATGTTTTCTATTCTATTTTTTCTTAGAAATTATTATTGGTTGCAAAGCAAACCATTAATGGTTGTACTAACCACTAAAAAATGATACACCAACACCAGTGTATTTTGACCCACAGTTTGAAAAATGCTTGTTTAAGAAACAGAGAGTAGGCTGCTTGAACGTCTTGCTAAAAAGATGAAGATTGTAAGCTATGTGCTTACCACACACAGAGAGTTTGAAAACCAGAGGTTTGAATATGAACCAGCCCATTTAATGAATTGCACCACAATCATGGAGAGAACACAATGCTAGCAAATATGATAACAAAAAAGTGTTATGTTGCTACAGCTCAAAATATATACCAAAAAAAAAGTGTTTCTTAAATACATTTATAGCTTTCAAAACCAGGCCCAGATGTATAAATTTTGGGTCCACCTATAACATAATATGAAGGAGCCCCTCCCCAGAGACCAACAGTAAGTCTTAGTGCTAGTTTTTTTTTATTTATTAATTTTTTTCAGTTCAGTTGGGCTTCTTAATTTTGTTCGACCCCCCCCCCCCCCCAAGAAGGGCTGCCGGGTCTGCTGGTACTTGTTCAAGACACAGTTTTTTCAGAAAAGAAATCAAAACACTACTTGAAGAAGAAGAAAAAAAAGATCTAAATTTCTTCCAATAACATTTACAGCTTCTTAGTTTTTTTTTTTTTTTGGTGTGACAAGGTTTTACTCCCATGTGACGCCTAAAAATCCGCCATTGATGGAGAAGCTACAATTTGCGGCAACTGCAAGGTGTGAGTGTTGTAGTGAAGGATCTGTGCTTAACTTTTAGAGAGAGAGAGAGAAATGAATATATGTTACCGTTAAAGTATGAAATACGTTATTTTATATAATACCTAGTTATTTCATGGAATAACTGATCGTGTCTGTTAAAGTGTAAAACTCTCTTGTATCTCATGGTTTGACTAGTTATTTCATAGAATAACGATCTGCAGCCCGTTAAAGTGTAAAGTAATCTACATCATTTATCTTGCACGACAAATACATTTACCTTCCACCCCTATGTTACCCTCGAAATGTTTGTGTAAAACCCAGTGTCAACAAAAAATGTTTTTATGTTAGAAATAATGTTCTTTGTAATTCAAAGTATCATTTTATGTTGTAACAAATTATTTTATGGTATTTTTCCATAAATACCATTTATACCCTGTATAAATTAGATAAATTGCTTCTTTTTCATTTTAATTGTATATCATTAGTTTATTTATAGAATACCCAGTTATATCATTTTAGGTAAAATGTTTATTTTACACTTTAACTGTCTCTCCATTAGTTAATTTATAGAATGCCTAATTATTTCATAGAATAACTAGTTAACGTGTCAAATTAATAACCTATTACACACATATACACAATGGCGGATACAAGGGGAGGGTCATGTGAATCATGATCCCCCTCTCCCTAAATGGTCGACAATAGTATCCGTCCACATTCTGTACAAACACTGTCTGCATAAAATGTAAACGTTTTCAGTTGTCTTTTTGGTCAATTAATTATTTTTGAAAGTAAATGCTTGAAATACTCCTTCTTTTCATTTGTTTATGAAGTTAATTGATTTGTAACGTTTATGCCTATTAGGGGCCTTATTCCTATCCAATATTTTAATTTTTACCGGCACCCAGAGTTTGAAATTTTTCGTGCCTAAAACTAAGGATTCATTCATGGGTCACTCTTTGGCATGACCTCCCTAAAAGGATAGTCTGTATCTGCCCCGGTATATACATAGTTGCAAAATCTTTTTTGTCATTCGACAGATTCCCGAATTTTTATGCCTTCTCCCGAACTTCGAAATGAAGTAAATACCTCACAAATTTTCATCAAAGCAATCAAACTCTGCAAAAAACCGAGTTATCAGTGTTTTGAATTTCGAGAAAAATCCAAATGGTAAAACCATTGCAAAAACGAAACCTTTTCATAAAACTGTATATGTCTGCTCATTTTTGAAGCATTTTCATTTCACTTTCCTTAATTTTAAAAATTTTAATTTACAAAAAATTAGGTAAAACGGTACAGATTGTGATATGGTCTTTGAATTTCCCAAATTTTTACCTGCTGCAAAGAATATTCATTTTCACTTACAGGAAAAGAAACTAATGCCTCTTTTAAAATATTTTTTTCCAACCTAAAAGTTGTAGCCTTTTTTTGAAACTTTAAACAGTAATTTTACTTTTCCGAGTTTCAGGTCCCATGTGGGCTCAATTTAAAGGAATCCCTACTGACATCTATACTAATAATATAAAGCTGAAGAGTTTGTTTTGAACGTGCTAATCTCAGGAACTACTGGTTCGAATTGAAAAATTCTTTTTGTGTTGAATAGTCCGTTTATTGAGGAAGGCTATAGGCTTTTTTTTTAAATCAGATTGACCGAAATATTTGTAATTGCAAGATAAATTTTTGATTAATTGTTTAGTTCAATTCTTCATACATGGCGGGGTAAGTTGAATCATCAAGAGGACGCTAGCTGACAGAGTTGACAGCTGCAAGGAACCATGATGCGTGGCTCAGACGCGTGGTCGGCTACACTATTGTGGGACTGTTGGGGTCAGCGAACTGATTTTTGAATGCGGTTTTTTTTTCGATATTTGGATACATAATTTGATTTTGTAGGATTTTTCTATTGGGTTTTGTTTTCCTTATTTCTTCAACATTTGTTTTTGTTCTTATAGTTGAAGATAATTACTTATCTAAGTAAATAATTTGATTTGCCGTACTATTCAATTGTGATTGTTCTTTATAACGTTTTTATTATAGTACTACCCGGCCAGCGCCGGTAGTCAGGGTGGCGACAGGAACTGTGAAAAAAAGTTCCCTGACTTTTCCCTGATTTCCCTGATTAAGTTCACCAAATTTCCCTGATTTACGTTACCAATGATAATGGCTTTCTTTCTTTGCTATACTTGAAATTCATTGTATGTTTGTATAAAATGCAGTATTTTAAACGTTTTAAGTTGTGTAACGTTGTTGAAATAAAAATATACTTTAAAAAAATGCTATTTTTTAAATAAAATGGTTAAAAAAACATATCAAATCAATTTGGGCGGGTGGGGGGGGGGGACCTACAAAACAATATATTAAATTTTTCTACAAGGAAAGATTATAGAAAATTAAAAAAAAAATACTTTACTTCCAGAAACCACTTAGCATAAGAATTTTAAGAAACTATTAAAATTACTCTTAAAAACATTTGTGTATTTATGATAGAACTAAAAAGTAATTGAAATTATTTTGAACTAAGTTTTCAAACAGTATAATAATTGTTGCAAGAATAACAAGTAATAGTGAAAGAATAGAATTAATGTAGTTATTCTTATATAACTAATTGACATATTTATGCAAAACAGATGAAACCATTTGGCATCCATTCACAGGGAGTTTTTCTCTCATCAAGAACATAGGTTTTAATGAATGAATACAGCATTTTAACAATAAAAAAATTAATACATTTACTTAAAAAGAATTTTAAAAGAAATAATAACTTTTAAGCTTTTATAATATTAATTCAAAAACCAAAGATTTCTTCTTGAAATCGTGATTACAGTACGCTAATTACTTCTAGACAATGGAATAAAGGCAAAGGAGCTAAGGCATTAATGTAGGCTTCCTCTTTCTCTGTATGGTTGTTTATTTTACGTAGCATTTAAAGCGTAAAAGGAAATTTCAAGCTAGGTAAAATAAACAACCTAACAGACACAGAAGCAATCTTAGGAAGTTCATTCTGTGGTTAATAAGTAAGATTCAATACTTTGACGTTGAGGAAAAAAGATGCACAAATATGCGGCTGTGTATAATCGCACCTCATTAATTTCTTTTCTTTTTTTTGAACAGATAATTGGCGGAAAATGCGTAGGGAATTAGAGTACTTAATTTTGCAAAGCAAAAAAAAATTTTTTTCTTTACAAAATCAATTTTCCCTGATTTTTTGTTATTTTTTCAAAATTCCCTGACTTTTCCCTGATTAATAAAGTTCCCTGACTTTTCCCTGATTTCCCTGATCTGTCGCCACCCTGGTAGTGCCGTAGACAGGGTGGGGACCCTCGGGACAAATCCCCCCTCGAAATTCTAGGACACAAACTTTTTAGACCTTCCCTTTTTTTAGGTTTTCCTTCTCCACTCAAAAAAAAAAAAGAAAGAAAAGAAACAACCAAGACTCCGAATCCTCTAATCAAAACGTTTCCCCTTCACCTTGACCATGTTACTTCATTCTTTCAGTGACCCCTTCTCTGACTCCCCTCCCCCGCACAAAAAATGCACAGTGGACAGGGGTCATTGTTTGAAATGGGGAATGTCGTAGACTGGTTCATCTTCCATATTCTCTTTCAAAAGTAGAGGGGGATTGAGGTTCCCTCTGTCCTCTGATGGAACATCAAGTTTCGTGGTAGGTTGAATGTTTTATTGATTTCACCGCCTAAACACCACCTAAAAATAGCTTTTTAGCATTTGGTATCATCGCTTTGTGAATTTGGTAAGTGCTGACTCTTTACTCATTGTCAACATAGCTTTGCAAGCTATATTTCATTTTTTAGGATAACGCATATATAGTTGACTACTGATAAATTTCATGTTCATACGTATTTAAAAGTATTTAATCAGGTATGTAGTTGAGCTGTAGATTTGTTTTTGGGGGGTATTTCAAGTACATTTTTGGTGCAAGAATTATCAATACATTCATTTAAAACAAGCATTTTAAATGCGACTATACTCTACGACTGAAAACAGCTACGAGAAATGCGACGAAAGAAGAACGATTGACGGGGCTCACTTTATTAAGTGTATTTTGGGATAATAATGTTTGTCCCGAAAAAGTAGTAGAAAAGTTTTCTAAAAGTTCTCGTCGCATGGTTTTATAATAAGTTAATAAAAAAAGCTATTTTAAACTAATTTTTTATTACTTTTAGTTTGATTTTGCAAACCCCAAATAAACGCAACTTTGAACCCTATCCCCCTTCCCCTGGACTACTTGTCTGGAACCACACTTGCCTCTGACCATGTCTCCCCCCCCCCCCCGAAAAAAATTCCTGGCTACGGCCCTGGGCACCGGGTACCCGGCTAGTCAAAAATAATCTCTTTTGCACGTAAAAACTTCGCCGCTAAAGTTATTCATACAAAATCTTTCAAATTTTATGCATAAGTTTCCCTAGTTTCCGTCTTTCAATGTTGGCCACTATGGTACACACATGCTCAGACACACAACCTTTAGTTGCTCAGACACACAACCTTTAGTAATAACTATTGCTTTGTCATGTGTTGGATGTCGATGAATATGCCACTTTTCTGTTTTGGAAAATCAATGTCTCTGAAAACATGCAATAACAACGCCATCACTCTCCTGATGATTAACTCAGAAATTTTAAAATACATAAGACTTCAAGATTTAGTAAACATTTAAATGTGTAGAGATCTAAAATTCTAAATTGTCTTTAAACACAGAACAATAAAAATGAATTCCGCTCACAGAATAATAAAACCTAGAAAAACTTTCATTGAGATGCATTGTTCTCCAGTAAATTAATAACTTCTTGGAAAAATTCAGTGGCAGAAAAATTTGCCCCTCTATTCAAAAGTTTTTCTAAAGCAGCAGCTTCAAATTTAGCTTTGTTGTAAAGTTCCAACCACCAACTACTGGAATCTGGTTCTAGTGTGAAAGGAGAAACAGGTTCAGGGCAACCATAGTGTTCCATTGTTGCTTGGTATTTTTTTCGCTTCTGTCCCTTTTGTTCTCTTCTGTAATTCTCAGCAACTCTTTTGCACACCAAACATTCAAAACTGTCAATGAAGTTTGGTTTTGTAAGATCATTATTGACTCCCCATTCTCTGTATGCAGTACCTTCTATGAGCCTTTTGTTGGATATCTTGTTGAGAATTTTATGCTCCAAATGACGTTCATATGCTTCATCATCAGCTTTAAGTCGCAATAAATGTTCAGCTAAATGCTTGGGGCTGGCAAAGTTTTTTGCCAAAATGGCTGATTCAGGGTTTGGAAGCCAATCCTAGAAAGGGAAATGCAAAAGTACCGATTTCAAAGAATGTATACTCTTTTATAATGAGCAAATTATAAGGAATATTTTGAGTAAAGGGAAAAAAGAACTGTCAATATTTTAAGGTAATAGTGTCAAATGAACTGCATCTTAATACATAAGCTTTTACATTTCAGAAGTTATTTTACCAGTTAAAGTGTAAAGAAGGCAATGAATTTAAAAATGCAAGTGACCAATGAACTGCACTGTAATTGTTAAACTTCAGCTATTGTTCTTTGCTTTTCCAAATTTTATGCCTTTTCAATAAATTCCACATACTGAATCATTATTATAGTTTTTTTTTTGCGCAATCACGATTGCTTATTGTTCTCATTTGACAGTCTTTGATGTTCCGTGCCTTTTCAACCACCACCGTCACCTGCAGGCGCGGCTCCGTCCTCCGGTAGCCACTCCTGGTCGGTGGCGTCCATGTCCTAGAACCTAGACACATGCACGCTCATACGCACTCACACACATACACAAACGCCAACATGCATACACACAGGTCTATGCACACACAAAAACCTACACATACACAACTAATACACACGTCTCCGTTCAACAGGAGAGTAGACTTGGAGGGACAGGAGCCGTGTCTAGAAACAAGTGAGTAGAGTAGTAACCAATTAGTAGGGTCCTGTCGCAACTCATGGTTGTGGAAAACATAATTTGAATTCAAAATTTAAGTATTTAAATTATTTTTTTTTTCATTTTCTCACTGAATCATTTATAAACACAATTATTACACTTGTTCAAATAAACATTAAAGTTTTAAAACTGAATCACCTAAAAGGAAAAAATACATAATTCAGGTTCTTTCAGTTAGTTTTTAAATAGGAATAAAAACTAGTCACTAAGGCAAATAATGGACGTTTTATGACATTTCAATAGTATACCCATATGTAACAACTTTTTGATTGCAATAAAAGCCTTTCCCCTTGATAATTTTCAATGTTGAAGAGAAAAATAACTTTCTCAGAGAATATATTTTGATGAATTTAAAAACCTCCATTCTTTTACAGAAAAATAAATACACAAATCTATATAGTAATTTTTTTATAGAAATAATGCAGCGATGTCCCGACCAAAACTCGCTTTTGGAACGATCTTGGGAGCAGGAAAATGGTGAGTTTGGAGCAGCAAAACGGTGAATTTGGAGCAGTTTGGAGAGGTAAAATTGCAAATTTGGAGCAGCCTGGAGAAGTAAAATTGCAAATTTGGAGCAGCAAAAATTTAAATTTTGCATCAATTTAGAGCAACTATGTATATTTCACACACAGAAACACGTGTGACATGATAAAATAATAAAAAAAGGAGATTAAGGATGCAAAAATACCATAACTACTACTACAAATTGAAGCTCTCTCAGTTACTTCTTTTTTTTTTTGCCAAATATTTTTCACAAAAGACAAGTCCTGTCCAGCTCTACTTTTTTCTTACACTTCTTTTTAAATAATTATTCTTTTTATTCTTTCTAATTTAAATTTAGTGCACACATTTACTTTGCTCAATACATCACTGCTTTAGTGCACATTTAAGTTAGAGTGCTTTAATACCTATTTTTAAAATTTGTTTGCTTTTATGTAACATATTCAACTAGTATGTTGTGGCCATCACGAAACTTTCTTCTATATTTTTCCTTTTTCTGATCCCTCCCCATGCTTGACGAGGAAGCAATATTCCTAACAAAAACAAAATTACACATGCAAAAACTTGACGACCATCCCAATGTCTGAATTATTGTAAAAACAAAACAAAGAGCGAAAATTGAAAGTTACTTTAAAAGCCTTACTTGAATTAATTACAAATATTTTATTTATTAACAAACATAAGATGGCAACAGTTAAAAATTTTAAATCATTGAGATAATATTTCCGATCATTTCCATACAATTAAAATCACGAGAAATACGCAGACGACAATCTATTACGATTTATCTTTCTTATTGTTGCATTAATAAAAATATTTTTATTCGCAAAAAAAAAAAAAAAAAAATCAACACCTCTTGGAGCGATCGGCGTCAAAATGAACCAAAGCCTGTTTACATATGGATTCACATATATTCCAAATTTCAACCAGAACGTAGCATTACTTCTTGAGATAGGGCACTCAAAATGGAAAAAAAGAACGGGTGATTGCGCTACCCCCTTTTTAGCTGTTGACACAAAAATAAAATCAGTTCTTATACCCACTAAGGGCTACTTGCCGATAAATTTTTCTTTCATTCCGTTCATTATTTCTTGAGATACAGCAGTCACAATTGACGACAAAAAACGTTCTATAGCTCAACCCCCGTTTGAGTTATTGACACCAAAATTGAATCAGCACCTGTTCCTGTTAATGGCAACATATGGACCAAATTTTGTTTGATTCCGCCAGTTACTTCCTGAGGAATAGCAATCACGCGTAACTCAAAAAACGTCCCATTGCTCCACCCCCTTGGAGGAATTCGCGCCAAAAACCAATGGGCACAAGTTCACATAGGGGCACATATGTGTACCAAATTTCGTTCAATTTCATGCGGTAGTTTTTGCTGTAGAGCGGCCACAAAAAACTGGTCACACACAGACGTGACACATACATACACACACACATACATACATACACACACACATACATACATACACACACACACAGACAGACAGACATTCCAAAAATGGTCGAAATGGACTCAGCACACCTCAAAACGTTCGAATCCGTCAAAATTCGAAAATTTGCACGAATCCAATACTTTCTTCTATATATTAGATATAGAAGAAAGTAAAAAGGTTTTTTTAAAAAAGCACAAAAGAATGGTTGAATTTAAAAACTTTACCTCAACAAGTTACAAGTGAGTTTTAAAGAGCTATTATATATATATATATATATATATATATATTTGGAATGTTTAATTTATTCACTTATATTTGACCTTCTTCTTATTATTTTTTCTTGGCATATATGTTTATATACTGAACTACTTGATTAACAAATCTGAAGATCAAGCAAAGGCAACATTAAAACCTATTATTTTTAACTTTTTGATACTAAATCACAAAATTTACAATGAAATTACAATGAAAAGAAAGACTGATTTTGAGAAATGATATCACAGAAAAGGAATTTTTAAACACACGTGAAAAAAATATGAAAAATGTGAAAAAAAGAAAAATAAATAAATGAATAAATAAAAGTTTTAAGACAGACTAAGAATATGGAAAAAATGTCTGAATCTGAGAAACTTTAAATGTCTGCATACTCATTACCAGAGCATTAGAATTCCCAGATTTTTGCTATCTAAAGTGTCTCCAACCAAAACTAGAGATCAATTTTCTGTCCTAAAATCTTAAGAAACCCCGAGATTAAAAATTGGTGAACAATATTAAGTTTTTACAGATGGCATTCGCTTAAATCAATTTGGATACAACTGGATTGACATTTTCGAGTGGGCATGGCAAGAAGACGAAGTTACAAGTTCTCATGTGCTGAAAACAAGAGATAACAAAGGTTGAAAAAATTGATCAGTGCAAAATTTTTCTAGTGAAAGGAACAGAATCACATAAAAAATTTAAACGATCAAGTTTTTCAAAAGCGGATGCAATTGAATGCACAAAAAAATGGAACTAAGTCAAAAAAATCGTAAAAACAAGCTCTAAATGAATTAATTAGATGATATTCTGCCAAAACTGCCAAATATGCTAAAGGAACTGTAACATTAATTAAAAAATTGCAGTTTTAGCGCAAGTTTGTCCGATTTTGGCGCAGAAAAAGCCATTTGGCGATTTTTTAGAGCAGTTTGGCGCAGGATTGGCGATTGACGCAGGTAGCATATCCCTGAATAACGCTACTAATAATTAAAAAGTTTCAATGTTGAATGTAGCCAGGGCCGATCCTAGCAGGTGTGCAGAGTGTGCGCCGCACAAGGGCGGCCAAAGCAAGGGGCGGCCGCAGGCCGCATCATATAGTTCTTATAATCAAGCAAAATTCTTCAAGAATTTCTCACAAGATAACTTATAATATAGAATAAATATGCTGATTTTTAAATAATCAATTGTCAAAGTATGTGTCGATTTCCCGACAGCATAGCATAGTTTAAGAAAAATAGAATGTTAGGGAACATTGTGTTGGTTCATTGTCCATTAATGTCTACTCTTAACACACATGCTTCATTTGGTTGCAAAGTTTGTGACAGAACCGGTAATCAGGCATACATACAGGGGAGGGGAAAGGCCCCCTTCTGAAGCATGAAAGGGTGCCATCTAAAAGGAGCACCGAGGGCGGCCACTAATGTTTACGCCCCAAGCTTTTATAAACCTAAACAATGAAGACATATTTTATTTATTAAAAAAAAAGCTATACTGATTAGATACTCTCGCAAGCATTTCAAACAACTAACTATGTAACAAACTCTGTGTTTAACAATCGTGGATGCGTGGAGAGAAAGTGGAAAATTGCGACTCCCTTGAGAGTGACATATATGAATGATGAACTAAAATGTTGTACTTTTCCCCCTTTACGACAATTTTTGTGATTAAAATCTTGAATGAACTGTCCGGTTTCAGATCAAGTAGGAGGACAGGGCCCTTGCCCCCGGAAGCAAATTTAAATGTAGCTCCAAAACGAAGATCCAAAAGGATGCCATGACCTCCTTGAAGAAACTAAAGAAGGCTTAAAATTGTTTCTAGAACGTTACTTTCGGAAAATTTCGCTGGTTGAACCCTCGATCTTAAGGACTCAATTAAGTATCTGATTCACCTCTTCCATTTTAACTTAATCAAAAATAGCCTAAAAATGTTGGCTCCAAAATTCAAAACGTATTTTCAGACGACAGCCCTTCCTATCATCAAACGTCATATAAAATTGCTTTGGCATTTTTCAAAATTTTTGCAGTGGAGGACCCCGAAATCTATTCACAAACATTACTACCAAAGACAGTCTCAATTAGCGTCTTTAGAGAAGCCCTTAATTCCACCCCCTCTAACTTAACGTATTGAAAAACAAACTAAAATTGCGTTTTTCAAACATCAGTTTCAAGAAGAACTTTTGGGGAAAGACCCCGGATCCCCCTTTTCTCCCACGCAATCACTATACCTGAAAATTTCGTTTTAGAGGGTTCCGTGGAGCCACAGCTTCCTGCCTAAACTAGCCTGAAATTGACTTCAGTTTCAAAAACACAGTTCGTGAGGGCACACTGAACCCCCGCCCGCTCTTAGTCCCATCGTTATCAAACATTGCTTAAAATACGATTTTGGGACTTATATTTCTAAAGAATTCCGGAGAAGAAGTGCCAGGCTTATGTAACTTTTCACGGTGATAGGGCATATACATCAATCGTCGAAGTGAGGTGGACAAAAGTCTATGGTTATATTTTTCAGACATTAATGTTGAAAAATATCCGAAAGATCCGTAGAAGCTTCCCAGTTTTGTTAACGGCACCAAAGATAATATAAAATTGCGATTTTAGAAATATCCGCTTAAGAGCTCCCAAATCCTTCCTTCCCAAAAATAGCCTATAATGGATTTCAGTTACGAAAAATATTTTGGTTCGGAATATTTTCACGTTTTTCCTATTGTTTTCAAATATAGCCAAAAACGGGTTTTCGAAAAAATAGTGCCGAGAAATTACCGGAGGATAGCCGCCAGATCCCCTACCGTCACCAAAGACGGCCTAAATTTGCGTTTTAAACTTATATTTCGAAATCTTTCGATGGGAGACGATTGAATCTCCCTCCCTCTTGCAACGTTAACAAAGGTAAACCAAAATTGCGGGTTTAAAATTTCAGATTCGGAGATTTTTCGGGAAGAACGCCGATCCTTCCTAAGCTACGGTCTTAAAAAATAGCTTCAAATTGATTTCAATTTTGAAAGAATTTTAGCAAAGAACTGCAACATTACTTTCACCTAAAGTCTCGAAAAAGTTCCTAAAATTGCGATATTTGCAATTTCGAAAATTTCTCCATGCACCTTGAATATACTTGACTCTTATGTCTTTGCAACCAAACACAACTAAAGATTAACAAAAACATTTTTCATACGCCAATTTCGATAATTTTCTTGGAGCAATCCTCCTCCCCTGAACCCCTGACACCTCCCCCCACGCTTCCCCTTTCTCCGTCCCTTCTCTGATGTCACCGAAGAAAGACTATAAAATGAGAAAAGTAACAACGTATAAAAAGCACAAATTCGCAGAAGGTAATATGCGAATTTGTGCTTTTTATATGTTGTTACTTTTCGTTTCTTTACAACAGCACAAAGGTATTTATCTCACTATAAAATGCGTTTTTACGACTAGTAAATTTTGGTATCTATTACTTTCTTCAAAGATATAAATTGTACCTAAGGAGTTTCTTACTATAAAAATTTCTTCCTTTTTATAAGATCATTCTTCTGTCCCCCCCCCCTTTTTTAAATTCGAACTTGGCATAGAAATTTAAAGAAAGATTTATATAGACGTTAAAGATTAGTCAAAATATGCAATTGCTCTTGAGGGGCGGCACATTAGGTCTTTGCACACGGGCGGCCGACACCCTAGGATCGGCCCTGAATGTAGCTAAGGTTAATCAGGCTTTGTTAACATGAGTTGTAGGAGCAACAACTGATAGTTAAAATGGACAAAATATACCACAAACCAAAAAATTAAAAGAAAAATCTGTCTTCAAGGTTAATTTCTTTTAGCAATGGAACAAACAGCGTTAAAATGTAAACAACTATCCTGAGCTTCAAAAAGTAGTGCTCATCAAGTGCAATAAAACTTTAATGATGGAGCTCGAAGTTTAGTAAATTATATAATTTCTTATCTTAATATATTTTTGACGTGAATTATGAATTTTTCTTTAAATTCATAAATGGCAAAGAAAATGATACTAAAATTGAACTTTTGAAGATTATAGCAAGAAATCCTTTTTAACCCAACACAGAAACAGGGGCGGACTGGGTCCCTCAAGAGGGCTCCAACCTTGACCTCTAGAGGGTGCAAAAAAAAAAAAAAGTGCAGAAAGAAAGAGGTGCAAGAAAAAAGAATGATGCAAAAAAAAAAAGAAAAGAAAAGAAAGAACGGGGAAAAAAACCCGATGGTACACAGGTTTAGGAGTTTAAATTAAAAAAAGAGAAGGGAAGTTGCACAGGTTTGTGAGAGGAAAAAAAAAAAGTCGCACCAAAAAATTTTTAAAAAAGATAAATAAGAAAAAAAAAGATATTCAGGCTTGAGGGTGCATCACCCGATGGGCCGGCGGGCCAGTACGTCCCCTCATAGAAACTTATTTTGAACTTTGAATTCTGATTTCAATTATTTTTATACAGGTTTCAGTGATATAAATAAAATAGCTATTGAAAAAAAACAATAAATTTATAAATGATTAAAAAAAAACCTTACTTCAACAGCGGGTGAGCCATAATAAATAGGAACAGATCCAATTTCCAAAGGACGCCAAAGCTTTTCAGTAATGTAGTCTCTACAAACAGCATTTTCAAATGCAAGATTAAACTTATATTGAGAAAGAATAAAGAAGAATGCTTCTGAATTAAAAGAACTGGCAGCATCAGTGAGCCTGGAGGAAGACAGTGAAATTAATATTTACTACAATAGTTTTATCACAGTTTTTGGCCAATTAAAATTCATTACATGCCAATTAAAATGGTAAAGCCTCTATGTAAGTCATAATGACTTAAAGAGTCATGATTTCTGTAATGTTATACAGAAAATCATAAAAATAGTTAAATGTTTATTTGGCTAAGGATATAGGTTTTCTCAAAAATATTTAATAAGACATACTGCAACAACCACAAGTAATTGATAAAATTTTTCAGTGAATAAAGCATGTAAAATAATGTACATAAATATGCTACATTCAGATACCTTTCCACTTTCCAACAACCCCAGTGATAAAATTATTCAGGACTTACAATGTACAACTTTAAAATACTAAGCTAATCCCCCCCCCACACACACACATTGAAGCAGTTCCTGAGACTGCACTGCTGATTAGAATGACCAATTTCTTTTCTAGCAATATTTGACAGTAAATTTGTGCAGAAAAATATTAAAATTCCTTTTTGGGATTGTGGGTCCTACTCCAGGATTTTTTGAAGTCAGAAACATCCTGGATGTATCAGGGCTTACAAGAACGGAAAGTAGTAATGTTTTTGATGCCGGCAGTGAAGCCACCATTATTTGAATTTCAAAAATTTGTCTTTCAACAGGGTTAGTTGTCATCAAAAATTATGGTGTGTGAAACTATGAAACGTTGTTATCGTTAAACCAGTTGAAATTATGAAACGCAAACTTACCCAGGGGGCAATTCTTTATTTTGTAAGCATTTCCCATATGAATCAACAGGAATGTGTTTGGCAAGCTCTTCAACATATGAATCCCTTTCTGATGGAGTGTTGCAATCAGTTTGCACATAAACTACAGGGGCTAGCTCTTTTGATTTTAAACTTTTCACAGCAGTTGGCACAAAAAATTTTTTAGATTTCAACGAATCTAGACTTTGTAAGTATTGCAAAGTGAGAGGTAAATCCGATTCTCTTCTAAATGTAGCCGTGTGATTAAACAACTTCATAACCTGCATCAGAAAAATAATTCACAAATAAATATAAATAGTTTTAAAAAGTAACACAGTAGAAGATGTAAAAACAGTGAACAAAAAAACAGTCTATAGAAACTATACCATTACTCTGAAGTAAACAAAAAGCTTTACAAGAAAAAAAAAATTCCTACATTATGTCGTCATTGCAAAACAAATAAAACTAAATAAAATAAAAATAGCAAATCTCCATATTTTCAAGTAATTGAAATTTTAGAATTTTAACTTCTTCTCCTTAGCTCAAACTTCTTCAATAAAAATGAAAAAAATAAGTACAGCTATTACAAAGCACAATATTTTTTTTAAAGTCTGAAATAAGCAATTCACTAAAAATAAACACACACAATGTATTGCTCCCAGATTTTCTTTGAAAATGCAGTTAACAAACCGTGTAGCCATGCAATGAGTGACTTTCCATATCGTCGCCTCAGAGCAACAATAAGATATCTAATCTCAGAAATAACACTAAGATATCTTACTGTTGCTCTGAGGCGACGATATGTAGCATCTGAGGACTTCATGCGTTCCACCCCAGAGAATGGACAAAAATGTTGCTATGTAAATTATAAACCGGGCTTCCCAAACTTAATACAACAGCCCCTCGCTATATCGCTCATTCGGATATATCGCTCTTTTTTTCTGTCTCCCGAAATATTAAAGACTAAAATAAGAAAAAATCTTTGCTTTAAGTTTGAAACCATTTCTGAAAACATATGGTATTGCACAGAGAAGGTCTCTTTCTTCTCTATTTTGTCAATGAACAAAAGGAAGCAATTCTTCTGAATTCGCTGGAAAAGCAGCAGCAATTCCTGTCATCCAAATGTACATAGTATATTTCAGTTTAAGATGGTCTGTAAACTACTTGACATCTTCTTTTGTATTGATACATTGCCTTTACAAGGAGTGAGAGACATCAAGCAAGTGTCATAGTAGCCCATGTAGAAGAGAACATATGCCCTTCTTTTAGTACAGAAAAGATTTGTACTTGGTTGCACAAACCAGGATTTGCATCAAAGAAGGGAATAATGATCTGGACGGGCGAAATAGTTTCCTCGAAACAATCTGGTTTCTTTTACTTTTCACATCCTTTCTACAGCAAGTAAAATGGATTAGAAAACCTACTTGGAATAAGAGGGTATTGGAATGCTCATTCTTATCTCACGGTAGCTCAGAAAGATCGTCTTCATTCGCCATTTGATGATTTTAACTTTCTGACGGTGAAAATCTACTTAAATTTCAATCTTGTTTAAATTTCAATAGGTGTGATAGTACCCACATCGAAACCATTAGAAACTAATGTCAAAAAGAACGAATGCCAATTTACTTGTGTATTAGACATAATTATTTTTAATGCCCTCCGTTATATCGGGCTTTGGGATATATCGCTCTTTTTCTTTGTCCCCCGAAAAGCGTGATATAACGAAGGGTTACTGTAGTTGATGGACCCCTTTGATAGACTGATATTTAGTGTCATTAGAGTGTACAGTGAAACCTCTCTGAGTGGCCACCTATCTTAACGATTAAATGTTTGCGGCACTGATATTTTAGGCCTTAACCTTAATGTTAAAGACACCCCTAGCAACGGCCACCCAACCCTTCTGAATGGCTGTCGAGTGGATGCGACCATCACAAATTTTCAGGAAAATTTGTTCACTTTCTAATTCAAATCTACAGCCATTCAGTTTAAGGAGGCTTACAGCAAAAGAGGCCTTCAGTTTGAATTTTATTGGCTGGAAACAAATTCCAATAGTTTTGGATTAAAAATGTCACTCATGCTAATTTTATTAGTTGGTCAGTGCGAATGTGTAATCTGAATTGCAAACAACACTGTCAAAGATCATTTTTATGAATCTCAAACAACATATTGAAATTCTGAGCCATATGAGAATGGAAAATCTGCGAGAGGATTAATAGAGTATGATTTTGAATTCTTATCAGCATGGAACAGCAATGGAGTGCTTTGATAATTAGTGTCGACTGAGAGAAATGACTTCTCTCTGATCAACGAGTCAGCAAAAAAAAGCGTTTTTATTCAAATCTAATATTAATTTGGGATTGGTTTATATTAACTTATCAGTTCGCTTTGAGCATTATTAAAGTTTTTCGAACAAAAACATTTTCATGCCATTCAGGCACTAATTCGGCCTTTGACGATGAATTCACTAATACATTTTGTAATCATCAACAAAGCACAACTTTAAACTGAAGTGATTTAGGGGATAATAGATAAAGTCGTTGAAAATCATAGAGCAAAGAAATTTACATAGAGGAGCTCGTCTATGGTAAAAAGGAGATGAAATTGAAGGCCGGAATTATGGGATACAGCGATGCAATGATGAGCGGAGTTATGTTAATATGATCGCTTCTCGAGAATAGTTTTCACAAATCTTGCAAAGAGATCAAATAAAGTAGCTGGCGGGTTGGTTTGAATTTTAATTCATGTTTTAATGCAATTGCAAAAACATGCTTCATGAACTTGCAATAATATCTAAGTTTAACTTAACAACCGATTGAGATTCAGTAATGGAATGTTTTGAAGCAAAGTGTGTCACAAGATATTTAGCAAGAAGCTCAGGATCTTGGGATACAGAGGTGCAACTTCCGGCTTCAATTTCTTAGTATAGCGGGGCCTCTCCTCTTTACTCTATGTCGAAAATTCAGATGCAGTAACAAATAAATTGGCTAAAGTTATACATTTTGAATTGAAAAAAAATTTGAAAACAATTTTTGGAGTAAAGTACCTAAAAACTTAGTCACAAATTGTATCCTTTTTCGAAAAATAATCACAATAATTAAATATTATACTATTTCCCCAGTAGAAAGGTCTCAAACTTCATTTTATGAGTTAGACTTGCTTATATTATGTATTATCGAGATTATATTGCAATTGTAACGAAAACCCTTTTTAAAGCAGCCACCCCCTCTGAACGGCCGAAATTTTACGGAACAGATGGGTGGCCTCTCAGAGGGGTTTCACTGTATAGATCTCTGTAGTTTGTATTTATCCATTAACTACACTAAAATTAATTAATTTAACCATTACTAATTAATCGAGATCATCACTTTAAAAAAAGGAAAAAAATGGCAGGTAGTTTACTAAGCAACTTTATTAAAAAATTCTGAAGTTCAAAAATCACATTTATCAGATATTAATCAATTAGTAACAAAACGGTTAAAATTCAAAATTAAGTATTGAATAAATAGGATGAGTGACATGCAGGTTGTTATCAGAAACAATTTTAATATATTTGGTTAAATGTGTTAATACCTGGAGCCGAATATCAGGATCAGAATTTAGACAGCTTTGATATTTAGTTTTAGTGGCTGCATAGGTTGAAAATCTGTATTTGCACAGGTCTGTTGTGGAAGTGGAAAAACACCCATTGCTTTTCCAATGAGCAACACACCGTTAGTACTTTATTTTTCAAACAAAGTAAAAAAAGGTGTAAGTAGGGTCCCCAAAGGGTCTGCAGACTACAGTTTGGGAAGCCCTGTTATAAACCATCTTCAACAACTGATAGTAGGGATTCAGAATCCAGGTACAAAAGCTGGTACATATTTTTTAGAGTAAGGCTTGTTGATAGTAAAGTCCTCTATGCTTTTTACCACCTACAAGTCCTAGATATAGGATCTAGTTGGGGACCAATCATGGATGGATTGGAGAGGTTTTAGTAGGAATCCAATGATCCCCATAAAAGAAGGGTGCCTTCTGTTAGAGATCGAAGGTAAAGGCAAAAAGACAAATGCTCAACATAGAACATGAAAAAGAACAACAATGTAGACACACATATGAATAAAATATCGTATTTCTAAAAGTCAGGGACAGTCAGGAAGGGGGGCGATTGCTCCCATCTAATTTTCATTATCACGAGCCTGTTGCCAAGTATACTGCAAGTTTTCTGAATAAAAACAGGAAGAGAAAAGCTCTAAAAAACTTACAGTTGATACATTTTTAAAGGATCCTAACTTTTATAAAACTGAAATTTTTAAAGGTATACAGCACATATTGAAGAAAAGCAATAATAGTACATTTAACATGGTTATAAAAAAAAACTAACTTGCCTTTTCCATAGAAAACAAATAATTATTTTTGGGAGATTCTTCATGAAGCAAAGCCCAATCATGATATGGCATCCTTGGTAAGGGTAAATCTGTAGGCGAAAAAGAGCTGCCATAAAATAGAATGGCCTAAAAAAGTGCAAGAAAGAAAGGTAATTAGAAGCTGAAGAGTAAAAATGAATCTATTCTTTTAAAAACATTTAAAATTAAAATGTAGTAAAACCTCTGGAGTGCATAAAACAAAATATAAGTTCTGTAATGAGAACTTTCTTTTTCAGCTGCATTTTACAAAATAAGTAGTGCACTGCAACAGTTAATCACATATTAATTGTTGAATAACTGCAAATTACAATCAGGGCACGTTGGACAGTTCTCAATTTCTTTTCATACTACTGATATTTTTATTTCAATTTATGACCTAAAAATAGCATCTGTGGTCCTACAAATCCTGTAATGAAATCACATGGTACAGTTATAGTGATCAAATTTTATTCCAGAAAGTGTTATTTCAGTACTGCTAAGTAATTTTCAGAAAACTACATTTTTTTTTTTTTTTTTTTTTTTTTAAAGTTTCCATAAAGATTATATTAATAAATTGAGCTCCTTTCTTAAAGTAAGTTTTTTTAGTTTACAACTATTAGCAATTTCTTTATTTTTTGCGATTAAAAAAAATATGATAGCGTTTTTTCAAGATATGTTAGAATGGACTAACCTACCACAAGTAATTTAAAAACTTTTTCTTTTCTCTTAAATCTTGGTAATTAAAACATTATTCAAATTGTTTCTACATTATTCGCAACTCTAGAGCTCGAATACGCTACCTTGCGGTGGTTAACAATACTAAAGAAAAAGGTAAAACATTCCATTCCACGTGTTTTCTTTGGGGTAAATTACAGGCTTCAGACAGTTTGTGGTGTAATGTAATTTCAGAAGAATAGAAAAGAAAGCTTCCCACATACACAATGAAAAATTACTGTCATTCACTAAGCGTCAAAACAAGTTATTAGTTACGGCATTTGTTTGTTTTACCTTTTTCATCTGCCATTAGTCATTGGCTGCAGCACCCCCTATAGTTTGTTGGAGTTGCAAATACATTCATATCATGGAACACATGCTTAGAAATAATAATAAAATAATTAAAGAAAAAGAGAGCAAAGGTATATTTCACAATTGATTTAACGAAGAATATACTAAATTCATTTTACAAAAAGATTAATTTTGTAACTGTACTTTTTTTACAATTTGTATTTTCAAACATTCTTTGAAATTCTGTAGATAATGTTTTCCAGATAATAAAATATGTAACACATGCTATAATAAAGTTGATTGATTCTACATAAATTTTTGCCAGCAATGAAACTGGTGAAGACCCACCTTGTGCTGATCTTTGCAAAAGATGATTCCACTATAAATAGTATTTAAAAAAAAAAAAAAAAAAAAAAAAAAAAAAAAAAAAACAGAAAAGGGCAGCCAGCAGTGAGAAAATTTGATAAAAAAGCAATAGTACATTATGCAGGATAAGTGACTTCAAAAACAGATTAATTGCATTGGGAGATCCGTTTTGTGAGATGCAGTGAAGGGGGGGGGGGGGAATGACCCCGCCCCCTAGCATCTGCTCAGGAATAAGCCAACTTTTATGTTCTTAAATATCAATTAAAAAATCTTTTGCTAACTTTTATCTGCATTAATTTCCTCATAAATAACAAAAAGTTAATTCTTTTTCAAACTTTGAAAAATAATTGTGTACTAATGGTAAATCCTTATTGTTTTTTTTTAATTAAACATTGTGTATCAATTTATATCATTTAATCTACTATATTGATCTTTAAAATTTATATGTTCTTCCCACAAAAGAAAATAAGTTTTATCCTAAAAATTGTAACAGAAATTGTTTGTAATGCAGTCCAACGTGCGAAAGCAGAATGTATACTTACTTTTGTTAAATCATCTGTAAAATACTTTCTTTGCTCAGTAAAAAAGCAAATTTCTTTTCCACACCTTTTAAAAGCACCGCTTTCACCAGTAAATGGAGTCCACCATAATAATATAGGATATTCTCTCGTACCGATGGGAATGTCTACAAAAAAGTATGTCAAATGAGAAATTTAGTTAAATTTATACAGACAAAACTCATTTTAACAATTAAATGAAATTCAAAATCAGAAACATAGAAAAGCAATAAAGTTCAAATTGTTGTACAACTATCCAGTATTCCATTTTTAAAAATTTAAAGATGCTAATAATAAAGGGAACATTAAACTCCCAATTATCCATTCCACAGGGCAGATTATTCACGAGTCAATCAACATCCCCCTTGGCTATGCCACTGCTTGTGGTGAATATGCTGTACTATAATTTGAGCAATACCTATTTTTGTGGTTTTTAACTATTGTTTGGGATAATTCGACTGCTTCATGTTATCATGCAAAAGACATACATGGTAAGCTCACTATCATATTATTTACTTGTACATCATATTCATATATTGTAGACAATATTTAAGGTAACATTTTAGTTCCAAAAGGTAATGGCTTGACCGTAAGTACACGATTCTTCTTCCCTCCTTTTCTTTCAATTATTAGCGTATTAAATTTTTTAAAAAAAGTTATGTATTTGTTTCGGAGATTAAATTCAATGCATTTTTTTACGATTCCGTACTTTAGAATTATTGTTTTACCTGAAAGGATTTCAGTTTCTGATTTCATGGTGGAGTACCCATTACATTATTGTACTTCAATTTAGAAATATAATCAGTACTTGGCTGTCCATGTTTTGACAGGCATAAAAGTTTTACTAATACTTATTTTTCAATTAGAGATTAGGGAGATATTTAGAGTCGCATTAACTTTGATATTTTTATATTTTCTTTTTCTGAAACGCATTAGCATATCAGGTGATCGATGAACTCGATATCTCTTCCAGGTAGAGTAAAAACAAACACTGTATTCTAAAATTGAATATTTAATGTACACATTGTTTGAATACTAATCTTTTTTTCCCATTGTTTATTTTTCTAAAAAACCTCACTCCACAAGTTAACTATATTTTCTTCAAACGCCACTGCAAAAAAGACGCTCAAAAGACATTTGCTGGACGGTGCCGATCAGACTTGGCACGAGCTTGTTTCCGACATCAATTTTCCTTACCAAAATCCTGTATTCATACTGAATAAAGAAAATAAATGCTAATTGTATATTGATAAGTAAAAGAAATTCAAAACTGCTACACTTTCAGGATATTTACAAAAAGACTTTTTAAGTAAATGCTTAACGGACTCTTACCTTCAGCTATATTATACAACAAGTCATCTTCAACACCCCAGTCAAGCTTTAAAAGTAAACAAGAGCAATCAAGACACGCATCAAGAAAAAAAAAAAAAGAACCTCATGTAACAAAAGAAAATTGACTCAATATGTTAAAAATACTTACTGAGTTCAATATTATTATGATAAAATAAAAACATATAATAATGCCAACAATAAGAAGAGCGACCTGCGATCGTAGTTTTCGCGTTCTGTAAAAGGCCGGCATGCTCCTTCAAACTCTATTAAAGGAGGGTTTTAATGAATTTTCTTTTGAATTTCCATCATCCAAAATCCCATGTACGAAAATGAAACTAAAAAGTGTCTGTTTGAAAACAAAGGAAACTGTTGCCGTTACTGTATACTAAATACTGTAGCTAAGAAACATGTATGGTATAAATGATAGACACAACCATTTTTATTTGATTATCACCAAGCTTACAGCCAAAAAAATCGAAAAAACAACATTAGAGATAGAAAAGTTTACTATTTAAAGTGATGGTTTGTAAAATAATAGAGTGTTAATTTTTTTACTTTAATTAATCTTTGATCTACCTGTTGGCAACAATAAATGTTGTTTATATTTTGAGTTTTTTGGCATGATGGCATGTTCAGTGCTGAGAATTTCTTATTCTGAGCATTTTTAATCTTGAATGTTTAGTATAGCTATATATTCTGCACGTAATGGATCGCAAGAAACCTAAGTTATGTCCCAAGGCTTTGGAGTTCATTGAAGCTACTACGCGCTTATGGGGAGTACTTAGCATGATAGGTAAGAAATGAAGGTCGTAGTGTTTTGACTACCTAGACAATTTTTTTTTCTGAAGCTTTGGTGTGAGCATTAAATTTCTTTTGATAATTTTAAGCATTAATTACTTTAACTATAACGAGTTCCTGCAACGAATTGAAAATGTGTGCCATATTTTGACACTTCTATGTTTTTACCCTCTTAAGTGTTTGCTCTTTTCCATGTTATTATTATTATTATGTATGTGTATTTTTAGTGAACGAAATTGCGAGCAATAAAATTAAAATGCGTCTACCTTTTTTATTACAACTTCGTTTGATATATTTGAATGTGGATGTTAATTAAAACTTTAAATGTAATTTCAGTTATGTGGGGTGTTGGGACAGACTTGACTTTGCACAAACACAGCTTAGGATCATATGTACTGTAAGTATTCTTGAGTAACTTTTATGTTTTTTTTTTTTTTTTTTTTTTGTGATGTTCTTGGTACTATTTATGTTAAGAAAATTAAGGCAAAGATTGGGTCCTTATTTAGCCTTAAGTTGCCTTTTATCCACCAGTTTATTGGCACTCTCAGCTTCAATGAGATGACATCTGCCTCCTGCTCGGTTTTTCACTATTCATGACTGAGGACTAATAACAACAAAACTGCAGTCTCAGTATGTGATAAACAGGCTGCCTGGTATATAGCATGTAATTTCATTATAGTTGGTAATAGCCTTTATATTTAAAAAAATGGATGATTCTGATAGTTGTAAAAAATGTTCATTTTTACATCAATAGAGGTATCTTTAAAAAGACATTTAACTATGTTTGAATGGAATTTAAATAATGATAGCACAATATTCTCACAGTCTTGCAATACAAGCACTTCACTAAGAGCAGGAGCTTTGCCAAAACATTGTTAGCTGCAATTTTGTGCTTTAACTTTTTTTAAAAATAAATTTTACATTTGCTTTCAAAATGTGAACTGTTTTATTGTTTTTATTTACTAATTTAGTTCTAAATGTAATATTTTATTTTTATTGTTACAGATTCATTGCTGTAGTTCTAACAATTTTAGAGACATCTTTTGCTATTAATCTTTACTTGGACTTAATAATAAAGTAAGCTGTATTTTCATGGCATTGCTTCTATTATATCTAAAATTGAATTGTACAACATATTGTTTGTTTTGTGTGTATTTTTTTATGTTGTATATGTTCATATTCACTGTTAACCAGCTGGGAGCATACCCAGCATGGTAATTTGTAGTCTACCCCCACCCCCTTCTCATCTAGAAATAAACCATATTGTTTTATGCAAACATGAAGTGCCTCCAATTTTCAGAAACAACTCATTTTTATTTTTATAAGCTGAAAAAGTTAAAGTTAAAAGAAAAGTATAAATTATGGATGAATTTTATGTAAAATTGTCCTAGATTCATATGTAACAACTTTTTCCCCACAATTTTGTCTCTGAAATTTCATAGATTAATGTAATTTGAGTTATATTGGGAGTGGGGGGAGAGATTCCAAATTAAACTTTTTTTTTTCTTTTCAAATTCTTAAATCCCCAATGGGTGTCATCCTGATGGACCAATTAGAAAAAAGTTTTTTTTTTTTTGCTTGCTGTGCAGTTTTGATAGTCTCTATTCATTTTCAACCAGGAAAGAAAGGCAACTTGTTGCATTTGCATACCTCAACCAGTCGACCAATGACTAATCGTAGCGTTCAATGAGAGCTACCAGTTAGCATAATTGTGGATGCTAAAGCATTGGAGATAGTAAGCTTGACGTCATTAGCTGTCATGTGATCAACCGACCGGTAGCTACTGGTCGAGGTATGCGAACGCAGTCTAAGAAATAAAAATTAATTTAGAGTAAATCTGGAGAAAGTTTTTAATTCTTTGTGGATTTTTTTTTTCTATTAAACTTTAAAATAAACTTAATCTTTGCTTTAAAATGTCCGGTCTTAATACCATTCATAAACTTGCATCAGTGGCACACTCGGGAATTTTGCAAGGGAAGGGTTCGATGTCGAAAAGCCTTATTGCCATATCATGTACCCTAATCCGCCGTCAAACTTATTGACTTTTATTTTATCCATTTCCAAGAACGAAAAACAGTAAAAAATAAACTATAGAATAAATAATTAGCATCATTTGATGAAAATACTTAAATAACCAGAGAGAAAAATAATTTACGCTTTTACTTTTCTCATAATTAAAAAATGGATTCAAGTTCATAGAATCTCAATTTAATTATGAAACAAAAAAACATAGTCAATACAAGTTATTCATTTATAATCACCATTCTGCTTCTTATAAGCAATATGTTATAAGAAAAGTGCGCAATATTTAAAAAAATCTTGTAACATGAGGATTTTATTTTTTCACTTAGTAGAACTGAAATTATTGTCACCTTTGTTTGAAATTATTCTAGGTACAAAATACATAGAACCGTAATCAATGGGGGGGGGGGGGGGAGCAAGACCTATGGGAGGGATCCGGAACCCCTGGACTCTTGTGATCCACTGACTTGCAAGCATCAGACCACTTTATAAAAGGATATAACTGCATATATTGGGGTTAAAAGTGATAACATACCATTTTATTAAGAAAAATTGTAAGCATTTAGCTTTAATACATTTACGTAAATGTTACAATTTTTTCCCAAATTATTTTACATAAAACCTGTTATTGTAGTGTTACTTCATTAATATGCTTTTGAATTCATCAATAAGGTAATAATTTTTGAACTTTTAATTCTTTCAGGGATGAGAAGAATGTATGTTATCAATGTTGGCAACACATTCAATGGTTTGACTTGTGGAAAAAAACAATTTTGTACTTAATTCTTTCAATATTTTGTTTTCTGAGGCCCTCAAAGATGTGGCTTGCTACGATTGGAGGTAAAATAATGAGCATTATGTTAAACACACCAGTAGTGACCAGTTCTTTAGTAGTGGCCACTTCAAGGTTACTTACATACTTTGAAGAAAAAAATGAACAATAATAATGTGATTAATATATTGGTACTTAATGCAACTATCATATTGGATCAATTTTATTCATCAGTTATTTGAGTTTAAAGCTAGTAATGCTAATTTATTGGATGGAAGAACGTTAGATGGCTGTTATTGAAATTTTCAGGTTTTGGATTGGCCACTACTATTATTAGTATTTTATTTTGTGAAAAAATTGTTTTGTGTGCACATGAAACATCTTAAAATCTGCACACCTCTTTTAACTTCTTTGTAAAATTTTGTTCATTAAGATATTTAGCCGATTGTTTGTGCAGGCAGCTTCCCGAAGGTCTCTAGAACACCTCTGTATAAACAGCTAAGCTGGATTAATTTTATATAACATTTTAGAACAATGAAAGTAAGATAGGGTAAAGCGGTCATAGGTTAGGCTTAACACATATCTTTCATTTGAAATATCTTCACTTATAAAGCAGATAGCAGTTAAGTATTAAGTTTACAAACCATTTACTGTTTTTAAGGTAAAGTGAATGAAATACAACTGAGTTTGAATTTGAAATAGCATTTCGATTGAATTAAAGTAAAATTAATCCCCTAATATTTGAAGAAAAATCATAGAATTTTTTCTGAAACCACATCTTTCAATTTATTCTAGTAGAATAATTTATGCCTTCCCCCTCTCCAAAAAAAAATCATCTGTTAAATATCAGTAAAAAGTACAAACTTAGAACTAGAAGTATTTCCCATACATTGTATAAATGGATAAAGCTTGAACATTTTTTTCCCTTTTGTTTTTTAATTTTAAGTAATATTTTTTCCGAACCTTATTTGAATGTAATATTTTCTTATTATGTAATTTCGGTAGTTTAGGCATTATTCAGACGTTATGTTTAATATATTTCTCAATAAATAAAAAATTTGCAAAGTATCACACGTTTTCTGATGATATTGATGAAATCCAGAAGCGAAATATGATTAAAATTCTTGGGAAACGAACTTTTCACCATAGTTGACCATCAAAAATGTATTTAAATAAAGTTAATTTCTACAAAGGAACTAGGTTTGTTGAGCATTGAAAAATTGTGGTTATTTATGATGGTTTTAGATCATTTTTTTTAACTATGACCACTTTACCCCAACCCCGGTCATTAACACATATGAAGTACAAAATGCCAATAAGCTGCTTAAATCAGTTTTTTCTTCCGAAAATTCAGTGCAGTGTGTTTTTTATTAATGTAATGTTAAATAACAACAAAAAAAAAATTTGAAGTTAAAAAAAAATTCCTGTATTTATTATTTACTTAAGTTGAAAAACCTGTATTTTATGACCACTTTACCCCACCAAACTCAACTTTACTGTGGCAAACTCAACACTACTAGTGCGCTTTAAACCTTGAAGTAGCCACTATTGAAGCACTGGCCACCACTAGTGTTTTTACCTTGTTATGCAATGTAATTTGAAACATTTGTATGGATGAGTTCTTTATAAAAGGTTAAAGTTTCAATAATAATAGTTTTTCACTTAAATTGTATTCTAAAAATAAAATTCATTTTGTTTGCAGAAGTAAATGGTGGTAATGTATCAGAAATTAGGTGTCAGTGACTTGAAATGTAGGAATTTCTCAGTTTTTTTTCCAAATTTCAAATTTTGGTTGATTTAATTTTGATAGCACTTGAATTATTTTTACTGAGGAAATGCCTTTAGTTCACTGCTTCCAAAACACAGCTGTAAAATCAGTCTCACCAAATGATTTTTATGGTAGAACATACATAGGAATAACTACTAGTAGTTTCCAATATGTAATTTTCATATTTCTTAGCTATCTGTGTGCAAAGTCTAAAAAGTTACTTAATAATTACTATTTTAATGTAGTTTTATTTTTTTATTTTTAACTGGTTTGCTCAAAAATTTTACAATTATATTGCTTTGCTGCTCAGAAATGAGCAACTACAAAGAATTGCTGATACTAATAGATGCTACTATCCATTACAGTATCTAGTTGTTTTTCCAGATAATCAAGATGTACATTTTCAACGCATACGCAAAAATAGCATCCAAACTTTTCCTATTCATTAAGATAGATCAAAGGAAACCAAGATCTGGCAAAAAAAATACATATAAGAGATGCAGTAAGTAATGATAAGGCAATATAAGAAAGATTCTGATTTTGAGAAATGTAGTATCAATCTTATTGCACCGAAACAACTATCAGCCAAAGCTATGCAGATTTTTGTTTTGGAGCATGAAGTGATTGCATGATTAATAGTCAGGAAAATATCTAATTGCAGCAGCAATTCTAACAGGACCTCTTATATAAAGTTGGAAACATACTACTTTCAAGCATGATACTCAATCCAACAAATACAGCGTTCAAGTTCAATCTACTTAAATTTCCAATACGTTTTGCATTTGGTATGGCAATCAATAAAGCACAAATACAATCTTTGCAAGTGTGCAGTTCCAGTTTAGAAAACAAGTGTTTCTCTTATGGTAATTCGTATGTCGCATGCTTTCAAGGGCACCCATATAGGGGGGAAAAAGGGCCACCCTTGGAAATTAGAACTTCCTTACTTTTAGTACTTTTTTCTTTGCAAAATATAAAAATATTTCTTCTCCAGCCATTAGTAAATAAATAATTAAAAATGTCAAATTTTAATGACTCTATTCTGTCCTGAAATCTGCCTCCATGGGGAAAATATCCTGCTAAACCATGGTTAAAATTTTTGAGCCCCCCCCCCCCTCCTCTTACAGTTTTGCATATGGACGCCCATGCATGCTCTAAAGTAGGAAAGCCATCTGATCTTTAATCTTTAACCCCTTAACGATCGAATAATTTTCAAGAAAACGGTCATAAAAGTGTATTTTTTCATTTAAGAAAATTATATAAAAGTAAGTGTATGAATAACATGTGCATTCAATTTTTTATTTTCAATATTTTTTAGGTTAAAATTTTTAAGAGATTTAAAATTTTATTAAAAGTCAACAAGCAAGCCCAAGCAAGTAGCGAAAATGTAAGAAATACGTCTTTTAAAAAGTTAATTGAAAAAGAATTTTATTAATCTTTTGTCAATATAAGTAAAGATAAGTAAATTTTTCTTGTGTGGTAAATTTCAAAGCATGAGATACAGAGGCCAATGTCACAATGTGGGCAGTAGTACCAAAATTCCTTCCTGCGTCTTTGCAATTACGTTGAAAATTGACTGGTGCTGCCATCTAGTGCATAAAAAGAGAAATAAAATGTATTCCTGGTAAAAGAAATGAGTTGATTTTAATAGTTTCGTCACGTTAATATTGCACACCCCAGCATGGCAATATCACAGGCGCAAAGAATGAAGATCGAAACCCCAGCCCGGCATATTCACGGGAGCGAGAGGGAAGGGGTTAAGTATAACCAAAAAATGGACAAACGAGAAATGTTGTCCGCTCCCTTGTTTTCTAGTATAAAACTATTTTCTGTGATTTTTTTTCTCTTTATTTTCATTCTACAGTTTAGTCAGGACGTAGTAACACCAAATGGGGTACTAAATTCAATAATGTGTTTTCTCGGTAAATCTTTCTTCGCCAGAATACTTTTATTCACTTAAAACTTTTATTCACCTTAAATGAGCCACAGCAAGCATGGCCGGTTGAAGCTAGTAAAATGTTATGTCTTGTTCTGGTATTGAAACAGTTGTTCAGTTTCAAATGGCTGAAAAAGCGTAGTAAATAACAACTGTCCAGAGAAGAACAGGAATTATTTATAGGTGTTTAAAACTACATAATATTGTTTAACTCTGGAGTGATTTGCATTATGTATTAAAAACTAATTCATTGGAGATTAAACTATCAGCAATATAGAGGACTTTATTGTTGTTCTGGATATTGTTGCAGTGAGCCTTTACTCAATATGGTTTTTTAACAGAAAATTTACTAGAAATTTCATTTCTTACAACCAATGTAATGAAAACGTTGTCTCACATAATCTGTTTGTTTGTAAAGAGTAAAAAAAATGAAGTAGGGATAGCTGTTATGCATTGAGCTATTTTGGATTGAATATGAATAGTATTAACTTAAGTAAACATTTTGTAATTTATAAGTTAAGTCGCTCTTGTTAGAAGAATCATTTTTTGTGCATTCAGACATTTTCAGTTAGTAAAGATTTAAAATGTTTATGCTGATGTAGATATGATTTTTTAATACTACATGATTTGTAATTAGGACAGTCTATAAATGAGATCCCACTTTTTTCAGCAGTTTTTACCCCTTTGTCACAAAATGTCACTCTTCACTTTATCTCCTCCCCTTCTCTTTTCACATGTCATACTATTTTCCATAGACATTTTTATTGAAAAATGTATGACGTTTCTCTTCTTGGTAGTCCCTCTCTCCCCATTGTCACAAACACAATTTCACAAATCTCATCCCTCTTAACCTGCAGCATCATTTTCTAACATATGTCCTATATTTTGTCATCTCGCTCCTTTGGAAGAAGAGTGCCACAATACAAAGAAATAAAAATTTACAGGAGAAGCATTTGAAGTTTAACTCTTCAGGAAATTTGCTGTAAGAAAAGTAAATTCACTGTGCTCTCCAGTGGTTAATATTATAACAAAAAATACATCATTATTTTCCAAAGAAAGCGTCATTTAAGGCCTTTTAAGTGAAAAAAAAACTAAAATTAAAATTTTTTTTTGGCACTCTTTTTCCAAACGAGTGATATGTACATTTATGCAAGTTAATAAAGTATGTTTTCATTTGTAGGAAGCATGTTAATAATATTAGCCTTATTATATCTTGTTTTTGCATACAAGATGTATCTAACAGAGAGAGAAAATATGCTGTATGACAAAGATTGCTCGTATGACAGGTATGATAAAAATTCAATAATTTGTACCACTTTCCCAAATTAAAGCTTTTATGCAAATAAGAGTCTATCAAAATTGAAAAGCTAATGTTTGTCAGAATTAAGCAGTGTGTTACAGATTAAGATATAGAAATTTTATAATTTTAAGATTGGAATCCTTGACTTTTATAGTTTTAATGCCTCATTCTGAATATGGTTCACTTGCATTAAAAAGCAAAAATTACTTCAAATAAATTCATTGTCTTTGAGAAGTAAATTTTTCAAAAATTATCACAAAACATCTTAAAATGTCTTTAAACAACTTGTTTCAAACAAAAATTTTGAAGTTCACAATTTTAATGAGATGAGAATATTTGTCTTTTAAACTGCACCAGAATTCCAATAACAGTATTATTCTTATTTCTTTTATAACTATGATCCTGACGTTACTTCAGTATAAGTAACTTTTCTGGTTCTGACATAGTCGAATGTTGTACATTGACAATAAATTGATTTTTAACCCCGCAATTAATTCAATACTTTATCTGTTTTTCGGTCTAAACTTACTGATTAAAACTTATTTTTCCCGATTTTTAAATGACTAATTCGACATTTTCAAAAAATGCAAGTTTCGCAGCACCCTTGAGGTAGCATCAAAATCAAAAGCCTGTGAAGATTTGAAAACTGAAAATGAAATAAAAGAACAAAATCTAATCACAGGGAAGTGCACCCCACCATGGTCTTAATAAGTTATGTGCCTTCAAATCAACTTAGAACAAAGTTTGTTTTAAGAAAAATAAATCAGACTTTTCATTTGGTATGAAAACCAAAACTGAAAATTAAACAATGTGCTAGGATTTCTACCCTCAAGTTGAGAAGTTTGTGTGAAAACTACATTAAAAATAGGGGTTGGGGGGAGACAAAATTGATTTTTTAAAGAATTGCTTTTTGGCTCATGTACAGCCCAGTGCAACGTGAAGTATAAAAGCTTCATTCCTCTTTGTAATTAATACAGGAAAGAGTGAGGGACAGTTTCAGTGTTGATGTATTAATATAATGATCATCTACTGTATTAAAATCTGAGAGTAGACAATTGCATGTTTATATGCATGTATAAGATAAAAACATTAAAGTAAATCAGAGGCATTAAAGTATGCAATTTTCAAATTAGATAATGGCCTATTATCCAATCTCTAGATTTGAAGACCTTCAAGATGAAATTGATGACAGCCTCCCTGAACTACCAAGTAATAATGTTGGGGATCAAGATACAATTCTTCGAGTGTAAATATACAGCAAGGAATTTATTTTCGAATGTTTTCCTAGTAATATTTGCTGACAAAATTGTATACCCTGTGTTTTTACTGTGGCAGCATTATGTTCTTTAGGTGTGAATTATTTAGAGCTGTAATTTTTAATATGTCATAACTTGTCCTTTTAAACCATGTTTATATTGTTTTTCTGTGGCCTATAACATTTTTTTTTTAATTTTGAGCTTATTAATGAAACAGTATTAAACTAAACATGGTATTGTAACCATTTTTTTTTTTTTTTTTTTTTTTTTTTTGTAAGGCATTTAGTGGAAGCTTACCACATTTCATAGTAACTACAGATTTCTGATCAACGGAATACGTTTTTCTTTATAATCTTTATGCATTTCAGGTGACAGTTAAATATTAAACAAAAACCAATCAATTTCTTTTTTATGCTATGTTTTAACATTCAAAAAAGGATATAACTATTAAAATCTGATTTCCTTCTCAAAGTTATTTTTCATTGCAGTTAAAAATATTTTTAAGCTTAATTTATAATCCCACTTGAACAATAATTTATTTTACTCAATCTGAACTGGTATCCAGAGATAAGAGACATGGTTGTTTGAAAAGAAGCAGAATGGAATTCAGATGATTAACAGGTTGAATTAAAGTCAAGCTTTGAAACTGGCAAAATAAAAAGACCCTTTGACTCTCTCTCCCATCAACTTTCACACTTATCAGGAACATGACAGGAGATAAACTAGTTTTTACTGAGTGATTTTTTCTCAATGGGAGAAAAATAATTCTCTTTCATCTGAAATGCAGAAGGAATTCCGCAGAACTTGAAAAATCTGATTTCCCTCAAAAATATTGTCTTTTCCACTATTGAAATTCCGAGAAAAATTATACTTGGCAGCTCTGCTTATGATATAAAAAAAATATGGAGGTAAAATGTTACTATATTAATCTGCATCAAAGCAACCAAGACAATCGGCACTGAATTATTTGTAACAATCAAAGTATTTACATTCACAATTATCATTATATCCTAATTTTTTTTTTGATGTAAGGTATGCTAATTAAAATATAATTGCTTTTTAAAACAAAATAGCACATAATATGCATTTTTATTACCTTTTAATTTCAGTGAATTTATATTTAAATTGATATGTTTCATTGCTGTATTTATTCTCTGAAGGTACTCAGTTTCCTATTAAGATAAAGCCATATTGTGTAAATAAATGCATTCATCTTTGTTAGTATTATTTTGCTGTAGTTTTATATGTTTAATTGCTAAGATATTTCACACAGATGCACACCAAAGGAAGGAATTGTTTATTGTTAAATATTTATTTTTCAAGAAATTAGTATTATTTATTAATGTACTTTTTAATTATATTTTATATCTCTTTGCCTCTTTCTTTTCAACTGTGTAGGGCTGGGTTTCCTTACAAAATTTGCTTTTATTTTGCAGGTTGTCTAATTCACATTTGAAATTATGCAAAGAAAATTATGTATCAATTAGTACATAATATGTGCAATTTATAAAAATTTAGAATCTGGAAATAATTCTGTAACCGCATATAAGTGAGGATTCATATACCTATATATACAGGGTGAGTTTGATCGAATCTACCATACAAAAGGAGGTGATAGAAGAGCCCAAGTGGAGCATAGAACCACCCATTATCCACTAATCCTTAACCGTAATCAAGTTATGGTAGATATATGGAAAATGAGTAAAAAAACAAAATTCTGAGAAAACGACCGATTTCCAAGATTCCTGTAGGACCTACACACAAAATAAGTACATATTTGGAAAGAGCAGACCAAATTCTACAAAATGACTTTTTCATCAAAATAGTCGCATTTTACAACGAGCTACAAGCTTTGAAACATTGGACACACTCAGAATCGAGATACAATGACAAATCATATTGGGCTTTACGTTAAGCAGAAATTCAGGCTTTTGTTTAAAACAGTCTAAAAATCTGCATTCGTTGGAGAAGGAAAACCAGCAAAGAGTTGCACTTTTCTGTTATACATTTTCCGTTTCACGTAAGCATGTTGCTTTCTTTGTTTAAGAAAATGATATTTTTATATCACAAAATAATAGTTTAACATTTATTAAGGGAAAAAAACACATGATATAACAATAAGTAGAAATAAAAGAAGCATTACTTTCCAGTGCTTTTCTCAGAAGAAAACTCAATAATAAGAAAGTTACATAACATCAATGAGTACATTTAATCAATCTTAAAAATTTACAATAGATGCTGAAATTGGTCTGCACCACACCTGATACATGCCCTTGCCTTGAACAGAAACAACCGTTGCTGTAAATGAAATTTAACTTCTTAGTTTTACTACTGTTTCGTCAAGCCGATTGCTCAGTTTCTGCAAATTTGCTACTTCTGTTTTGTAAACGTCTTGTTTTAAGAATCTCCAAACAAAGAAGTCCACTGGAGTCAGGTCTGGTGGTCTAGAAGGTCAATGAATGAGGTCCATACGACCAATCCATTGGGGATACTCTTCAGTCAGAAAATCCCAAACGGCATTTGAAAAGAGCAGGGTTATCATCTTGTCGAAAATTGATTTCCCTCTTATTGAACGAAGAAAGTGGCCAGGATCACAGTTCAGCCGATGTTCAGGAGTATGTGCTGGACCGAGAAGTGAAATACCCAAATGTGAATTCATGCACGATTGCTAGAGAAGGTGGACTCTCACAAAGTAAAGTTATGAAAACATTGCAAAAAAACACCCTTAGCCCCAATGGATTAGTCGTACAGGCCTCATTCCTTAACCACCTAGACAGGGTTCATACTCAACTTGGAAAATCAAAAGTAAGGAGTTTTTAAGGAGTTTTGCAGGAGTTCATTTTATTTTTTAAGGACTAGTTACCTGTTTAAAGAGGTATTTTTAAAAACTTATTTCAGAAAAAATATGTACAACTCTAATATTATTTATTATTGTTTTCATACAAAACATTGAACGCACAAACATATTAAAATTATAGTAAAATATGCATTTACTGCATTCTCTTTGACGTGAGCCGCCTCGGTATCAAATTCAAATGCAAGGGGGGGGGGTACTAAAAGAATTTATAGAAGCAAAAAAAAAAAACTTTAGAATGGTACTTTAACAAATCTACAAGATGTTATTTTACAAATAACTATCTACATAATCGTCATAAATTTGAAAAAAAAATTCGGATGTGGGGAAGAATTTGTCTAATGAAAAAATCAGATTTCCGGTATTAGCAGACGAATTAATAGCGGAATTTTGGTAAAATTAGGTACAACGTAATCACTCCTATCAGATTGGCGATAGAAAAACATCTTTAAGGCCATGTAGAATAAAAAAATAAGGAGTTTGTAAGGAGATAATAGCAAAAGTCAGGAGTTTTAAGGGCCCTTATTTTCTTTTCTTAAAAAGCAGGAGTTTATAAGGAGTTTGTAAGGAGCGTACGAACCCTGCTAGACCACCAGGCCCGACTCCAGTGAACATCTTTGTATGGAGATTCTTAAAACAAGAAGTTTACAAAACAGAAGTAGCCAGTTTGCAGGAACTGAGCTACCGGCTTGACGGAACAGTAGTAAAACTAAGAAATTAAATTTCACTTAGAGCAACGGTTGCTTCCATTCGCAAAAAGGCAAGGGCATGTATCAGGTGTGGCAGCGATCAGTTTCAGCATCTATTGTAAATTTTTAAGTTTTATTAAATGTACTCATTGTGTGTGTCTGGCGTCATATTTACAATTTAAACAAATCATTATTGTGCTTTTTGTTCTGTAGAAAAAAGTCTTTCTTGCGCAATCAAATTACAAACCATTTGCACACCCAAATGCATTTTAATTGTATCAATAGCAACTCTAAATAAATTAAGTTTTATAATTAGTTTACAAAATTGAACGATATAGCTTATACAAATGAAGGTTTAGAAAAATATCATAATTCAGCAATCTCAATTGACACTCAATATATGGTTTACTATTTAGAACATTCGGTTGAAAATAGCATTTATCTTTTTCTTATGAAGTAAAATGTTTTCTACTAGTGCCTTAACCATTTATTTACTTTTTTTTATATGAGTTGTCATCTGTCTTGGCTTTGCACAATCTCTCTTTTTTTTTTCTTTTTTTGTCTCCAATGAGCACCCAAAGGGAAATCAGCTTTTGATGCTATCCAACTATTGGATGAATTTTGTAAAACTAGATTACCTCCTGCAAGCTTTAAAAGCATTGAAAAGAAAAACTGATGAGACTTAAAAAGTCGTTACTAAATAAAGCAATAAGTAAAAAGATGCTTGAAAATATCATTTGAAATCTGTGTTTTGTTTACAATTTTAATCAAACTAGCCTTTTATAATTTAATATTTACTAAAACTTTACATAAATTTAAATTTTACTTGAGATTAAAAATATAACAATTGCAGCATTTTGGAAGATTATTTTGAGCTTTTATTTATTTTTTAAGTCTTCGGTATCTGTATATATTTATTTTTGTATCCTGGTGAACATTGTATAGTGCCATTTATATCAGAAGTAAACACTCTTTATAATGACCTTTTTCATGTGGAAATTCTTCTTTATAAATATAAATGCAACTCAAAATTTATTTTAAAATCATATTATATGTTAAATAGCACAAATTGCTGTAAAATAAGAAATAACAACGTCAAATAGCTCAAATATGAAGTAACATGAAGGTTATAAAAACATGACAAATGAGAACCCTTTGTGGTTACATATGACAAATGTTTGACTCTGATGATAAAATTTCTGAGAAATGTTGGCAATGTTATCAAAATTGTCTAAGGTTTTCAACTTTTCAGTTTATTGGTGTGTACTTTAACCAGGGATGGAACCAATGAGAGGTCACTGCAGAAAATAGTGGTAAATTCAAAATGTCAGTTCATTTTAGTGTTTTTTACTTCCTTTTACAAAAAAGGAAGTATTGTATTCGCGAAAAAATTTTCACTCAAATATTGACCTTTATTTCCATTTTACTCACCCCCGAATGAATGTTGAGGTTTTTTTCGACCCGACCACACGTGCATATATACCTAAGAACAGGTAGACGCCTAAAATATCTATTTTGACGTTTCCCAAGTTAATTACAATGAGTTTTCTCGTGATGTCTGTATGTACGTATGTATGTTGCATAACTCAAGAACAGTATGTCCTAGAAAGTTGAAATTTCGTACATAGACTCTTAGTGGGGTCTAGTTGTGCACCTTCCCTTTTGGTTGCAATCGGTTGATTTTAAAGGGGTCTTTTGCATCTTTTTGGGGTTGAAATCATTGTTAATTTCGATGCAAACTCAAGTGGTGTTATAATTTGACAGACATTTGGCGATATATCGCCAGTCTTTTGGTCGCCAACTTGGCGATTTTTTTAAATTTTTTAATCTGGTTTCAGTTTGGCCACTGTTGGTGATTTTTAGAGACTTAACTATAACATTAAAATTGCAATAATGGGGAAATAACATTAAATTGGTGTAAAAGGAAGTCATGTGATGCACACATCAGCTTTTTGTAGGTACGCTGCCAAAGGTTTAATGCGCCGAGTGCTTACTTCATTAAGCACTATTTTGGTTACATTACAAATGGTATTATTCTAGTTGTATTAGGAAAAAGGCAGCAAATTAAATATCAGTTTATTTTGTTGCGCCTTTGTAAATATACTGCCAAAAAAAGGGTTATTACACTGAGTGTTTACTGTATTGTGTATTTCTTTCATTATATTATAAATATTACTTGACCGTGTCAAAAACAATTCCTTCTTTATACAAAATGCCTATTGCATTTGCCTCAAAAAGTGATCTTCCGTTAACGCCCACGTTGACTTTCGGTTCAGAGGACTGTTACCTAGAGGCAATCCGACAAATGCATTTCTACGGCGATGGATATAAACTATTCAAATGAAATTGTTAATTGGTTAATTTCAAAATTTAAATTTAGAAATTAACCAATTATTTTCTTTGCTATTAATTTCTTATACCATCGATAGAAGGCAGTAGGCCACGACCCAAAATTTACTTTTTCATTGTTTGGGTTCATTTTAGCTCTATGTCAAATGCGACAGGCATTTAGTATTAAGGGGGCGTTGGTTAAAAAAAAAAAAAAAGTAGAAAATTTAGTGTTGGTTAATTTTTGGAAACCTTTCATACTAAAAAAAAGGGTTATTGCACCGAGTGTTTATACTAATTTGAGTGTTTGGATCTTATTTTTTACACATCTGTATATAATCATTTTGTTTGTTGACGTACATACACCTTTATTTTTCCATGTTTATGTTTTGGAATGTTTATTTGTGTAGTATTATAGTGTAAAGTATTAATTGCTCAACTTTTGTTTCGCTGGATTAAATATACATCAAGCCCTAGTGCTGGGATTTTTGAAGTTAAACTTATGCATTTAAATTATTGTTGTTGCTAATTTGTAAGTAAGTATTGTTTAGTGAACTTACGCCATGATCAAACTGTGGTATATTTCTTATATTGTTGTATGTTTATTTATTTTTAATTATTAATATTATATTTAATGTACCACTTGATTTACGATATCCTTCGTTTCCTGCAGGATAAAATGTTTCAATTATTTGAAATTTAACCAATTAAAACAAACACAAAAGTTAATATGGTAGCTTAATGTATTAACCAAAATTATATACTAGTTATCTATTTGCTAATAGTATACTATGTTTATTTAGCTATTTTATTTAAAGCATAATAAACCTCCTGAGAGACAGTAGCCCCCTTGTATGAGGAGGTGAAGTTAAAAACGAAAAATCTTAACAAAAATTCAAAAAGTGAATTGAAGGTGGATTATTCTTTTGCCAGTTAAAAACCACAATATTAATTTTAAAGAATTTTCTAATAAAATAAACAGCATTGCAAATATATGTGAAAATTTTCAACACTTGTTTAAAAATTGAAATAATTCTAGATGCTATATTTTTAAAACTGTACG
Source organism: Uloborus diversus (assembly GCF_026930045.1). NCBI lineage: Eukaryota > Metazoa > Arthropoda > Arachnida > Araneae > Uloboridae > Uloborus > Uloborus diversus. The sequence continues at coordinate 109,749,746 of NC_072734.1, read as the reverse complement.
TGGACAAATTTTAGAGTGCAGAATGTATGAGGCAGAATTTCAAGGATTCGAAAACCAAGTCCGAAATTTGAAATAAATTTGTCTAATACTTACTAAGATTTTAAAAGAATTTTGTTCCCAATTGTTTTTGCTGAAAGTAGTCTGTTGTTATGGAAGTGATATGTGATATACAATATACATGAATAAAAATGATGCAGTAGAATATATCAAAGGGTTAGCATATACGAAAGGAAAGAACTCCTAGCTTTGTCAATCATAAAAGTGTTTTGACTGAAAAATTTTGATATGTGCTATATTCCTAACTGGAGCTTGATCTGCTATAGAATTTATCTTGGAGTTGTTGAAAAGAAGGAAATGAAGATTTGAAACTTTATTCCAAATGCAACACACATTGTCCATAGACCTAAACCACAATGGTATTAGTAAATTTAAATTTTATTTATACATTACTTAACCTTTTCGTTTCAGAGGGCACTTGAGGAACAAAACAGTTTGCATATATTCATTCCTTTATGTAGTAGTTATTGTATCAATTTTAGTCTTATTATTTTGTTTCAGAACAAAATCTATACTTATATGGTTATCCTAGCTAAAGAAAAAATAGTCTTCATCCTGCTTGTACTTGAGCCTGAGCATGTTTGCAAAAAGATAATTTTTACTAGTGCTGGATCCTTAGGCAAAATGCAAATTATGCTAAAATCTCATGCTGTATGTGGCTGCTTAGGTTGTTGAATACTATATGTTGAGTTACAATTTCTCAACTAAGACATTTTACATGATTAAACTGAAGGTAGTTGATGTTCTTTTGAGTTAGTTCTAAACTTGCTATGAGTTGTGAATAACGGTGATGTTAATTTGTCTGAAAAGGTTTTATTCTTCATAATGATTTAATTCATGCATATCAGAGTGTTTTAGTGTATGCTTGCAAGAATGCTTCAGTATTTAAATTGAATCATCAATGTTGGGGAAAACTTGTCTTTCTGAAAGTAGTTTTTCTTGGATTATTCGACTGTTGGAGCAGACAAAACCAAATCACGAAGGTCACGCTCCAGGTAGTTATATAGCTCAATAATGGAGGCTCGCATCTTTTAACAGGTAAGGGAAAATCATTAACACGTAATGTATATATTCCTTCACCTGTACTTCTGCAATTATTTTTCAATTGATTTTCTGTAGCGTTAAACTATTTTTTGTTGCATTGTCTAATGTTCGTAGCATCAGTATAGCAATAAGAAAATATTTTCTTCTGTTATATTTGTATGTAAAGAAAATATGAATCACATGTTGGCAACCTGAAAGAAAAAATACAATTTTCATGTGGGGCCAATTTCGTTAAATGTAACATAGGCTGGCCCATATTCATTTCATGCTGACGGCTTTTGGTAATAGGGATGAAAATTGTATTTTTGCTTTCATGTAAGTGCTTTTGCTTTAGTGTATGCTTGCAAGAATGCTTCAGTATTTAAATTGAATCATCAATGTTGGGGAAAACTTGTCTTTCTGAAAGTAGTTTTTCTTGGATTATTCGACTGTTGGAGCAGACAAAACCAGATCACGAAGGTCACGCTCCAGGTAGTTATATAGCTCAATAATGGAGGCTCGCATCTTTTAACAGGTAAGGGAAAATCATTAACACGTAATGTATATATTCCTTCACCTGTACTTCTGCAATTATTTTTCAATTGATTTTCTGTAGCGTTAAACTATTTTTTGTTGCATTGTCTAATGTTCGTAGCATCAGTATAGCAATAAGAAAATATTTTCTTCTGTTATATTTGTATGTAAAGAAAATATGAATCACATGTTGGCAACCTGAAAGAAAAAATACAATTTTCATGTGGGGCCAATTTCGTTAAATGTAACATAGGCTGGCCCATATTCATTTCATGCTGACGGCTTTTGGTAATAGGGATGAAAATTGTATTTTTGCTTTCATGTAAAATTAACCTGTAAGGTCTATATTAAAGTTTATTAATATCTCAGAACTTAACAGAACAGTCGTATGTGTGCTACCAAACTACCAACACATTTAATGTGATACCTGTGGTTGCAGCCTGGAAGCTAGCTTTTAAGTTTGTTGAAACAACCTTAAAAGATGACAAGAAGAAATTATTGTATGCTTAATCAAAGAATGACTTTTTTCTGAGTCATAGCTAAAAACGGTTGCTGTAATGCATTTTTTAAGCCACTTGGCAACACAGATTGATTTACAAAAATTTAAATATGCTCAGTAAAATCAGTCTGCAAACGAAATATACTTCTTTTTTTTGGTTTCATTTGAAAACTTACTTTTTAAGAACAATATTTTTTTCCTTTACGAAGAATTTTCTAAACAAATTTTTGACTTTCTCCAGAAATGTCATTAATATAAAGTAAAATTTATATTTATATTTTGAGTTTGCTTTCAGCAAAACAAAAGCTGCATTTATTGGCATTGGGCATCTTTTTCCTCCGTCCATTTATTCATGTTTTTATATTTATTTCTAATCTTTAATGGCAACTGATATGCTTTATAAAGCAGTATTTTCACTGCTTTTCATTTTGAGACACTGAAGAGAGGATTTGTTTACATTGTATGTGTGCTCGGATGTATCACGCCCTATGCTCTTACATGTTTTCAATACAATAGTTGTTGAAGGCTCATGTTCTGGACTTATGATTATAAAAATTCCCATCTAAATATTAAAGCTGAAAATGGGTTGACATTGTAAAAAGAGAAATGTAACCTTTTATTCAATTAGTTGGTACTAACTTTTAAAGGCATTTATCAGTTGGATGTAAAATTTGTTTAAATTATTGAAAACATGTTGAATTTTCAAAACTTCAGAGCGTAGTAGCAACCTCTAAAAATCATTTTATAAGCCTGAAATTTTCGTGGCAGTTTTATTTTAGAGCATAAACTAAAGTAGGAGGATTCCACATAAAAGTTTCGAAAGTTGTGTTTTAAGGACCATCCTAGTGTTCATATTAAGTAGGTTTGCCTCTATTGGTTTAAAAAATGGATTAATGCAAAACGATATGTAAGGCCTGGAATGCAACTATAGCCAATCATCCATTGGTGATAAATTTATTTTCTACATTTTCAATGCTTTTTTATGGGTCATATTTAAAGATAAAATAGCTTGTTTGTGAAATGCAATTTTTGTTTTTAAAAAGCAATGTCTCTTGATTTCTAAAAGGAATTGATGAAACTTCCTTGAATAGTGTTAAGTGCAATTATTATTTATTGCAATATAGGTTGCTAGAGCAACCGGTCAACCACATTTAACTGGTGACTAACCAGGAGCATTCTAATAGAGCTACCAATTAACTGGTTATTTCCCAAGTTGTTCTAATAGCTTTATTGGTTGATCCACTAGCTGACCGCAATTTAAGCTCTTTGATAGAAATGTTGTGACATTTTTGACCAATTATTTTTTTTTCTCCAGTAACCGCGTATTAATCAGATCGTTCAATGGAGCATCGGCTGGTACACAACCGGTTAGTAACCACTGACATCATTAGCGGTCATGTGATCAACTAGCCACAATCGACCGGTTGCTCTATACAAATACAAGCATTATATTTGTAAGCCGTTGAAGCAAGAAATGCATATGAAAAATTCAGGCTAATGATCTTAAATGAATCAAGCTGTATGAGCAGCAGTGGTGTCAGAGGCATGCACAGATGGGCCCTGTCACAAATGACTTTCATGGGCCTCCCTCCATATTGCTTACCCCTACATATATTTCACCCCTCATGTCAAAAATCGTGGGCCCTTCAGGATTGGGGCAAACTAGTGTCTCTTCTCACTCTCTATGAATGCCCCTGAGCAGTGTTATTCAAAATTTAGGATGACTGCATGTTGCATACAAAAGTTTTAACTCTTGCACACAGACTTATTCTATACGTGAGCGCTTTATATGCTGTAAGAATAGTACTGTTGAACAAGTATAACCATATTTATTGAAATTAGTTTTATAACTATTGTAAATTGTGTTTAATATCCTTCATTGATTCTAAAATCAATTGGTCCCAATCTGTATTATTATTATTAAACTCATGATTTGTTAACCACTCAAATTTTATTTTGCATTCTTCAATGCTTGAAAATCTCACAAATTCACTGTGCTTATAATTTGAAATTACAATTTTTGTTTAGAATTTGGTCGAATCAATATACTACTAGTCAGTTTGTTTTTAATTTATTTGTTTACTACCTTAATTACTGAACGTTATTTAATCTGCCTTTCTTTTACTTTATATAAAATATGAAAAGAATCATTGTCTAATGCAGAAAGTTCTGAATATAAATTGTATACTACTAATGACTAGGTTTATTATTTCTGTGTGTGATATCAATTTTAAATGAAATACAATTTCGAAGAAGTGTAGACATACTAAATAAATATAAATGTATATTTTAAAAATGTAGTTATTTGTACAATTGACTTTTTGAAATGGAAATTCTTGCTTTGAATATGAAGATGTTGCTAGCTTGTTTTCCCCCCTTTATACCATACTGATATTGAAGTTAAATTTTGTACTTATTTAGATTATTAAACTATTTTGACAAATTTTGTATTTTATATTATATATTCAGTTGATATCTTTATTAGGTAAGATTCTTAATAGAGTTCCATTTCTTACTTTTAAAATCTGGTTAATATTTAAACAGTAGACAATGACTTTTGATGATGTTTGTGCATTTAGGCACTAAAGCAAATACAAAAAAAAGATTTTAAAAAATACTTATAGCTAAAATATAAATAGAGCCAATAATCAACATAAAGGTAGCACCAATTCTTTAAAAAAATAAATACTGCTTACAAAACCATTAATCGATATAAGTGCAAATGGTGAACAAGTAAATTACTACATAAAAGTATGCAGTAATTTCTTTATAATGTCTACTTTATTTACATTGATTATTGATCTTATTCATACTTAAACAATAAATTAAACATGTGCCGTGTCTTCATTGGCAAGAATTAATTGCATATGTAGGTTTAAAGAGCATAAAACTTCATTTAATGGTAAAAACTCAACTTTTATTTACACTTCTCTAAAATGGTTTGATTTTTATGTACAGCTGCTCAGAGTAGTTTTAAAATTTTCTTGGAAATATTAAGAAGTCACATCTCCTCCAGCATCAACCTGTAAAAAATAAATTTAAATACAATTTAAAAATAAAGTAACAAATTTTATTGAATTTATTAATGATTAAATTATTTTTAAAGGCTGTATATTTTAAACACACTGCTTAATTTGCTCATTCAGTGGTGCTCAAAAAGGCCACAGGAAAATATCTTAACACCTGTTTAAACTGTTGTCATTACATGGTAAAAATTCGGAAAATATTTTTTTAAAGTACACTCAAACTTGTTTTTGTGCGAATCTTTTTTGTGTGGTACATGAAAATTTCCATCAGATTGACTCAATTGACCAAATTCTTTAAAAAACAAGTGTGAGGTATATCTTCAAGTGACGACAGAAGCACCCCGATGGGAAGTCACTGTGACCTCCCAAAAACTTCCTTATTCAGGAAATTTTGTCCGACTATTCGGCAAAATTAATATCACTTGGTTCAATTTGATTTCATTTGAAAAAGCAATTCCTAGTTACTTTATAAGTTTTTTGGGTAATTTTCTACGTGAGACTTTTTTTATATGGTCCCTTTCACAGCATAATTTTTTTTTTTTTAATTGTGTTGCGAAAACAACTTTTTATAGCTATTTGTTAAGTTTTAAACAATATTTTTTCATATGATTTTTTCATGCGGTCCCTAGCCGCTGCATAAAAACAGGTTTGAGTGTCATCCTTTTTCATTTCAATATGTAGCAGTAATGAGTAATGGATAAAGAATAATTCCACTTAAAACTTGTAAAAATAGAGAGAACCCCGCCCAATTCTATAAAATGAAAATTTGTTTTTAAATGTAGAATTTCAAAGCTATGATCAATTTAAACAGAAAATTATTGTACCTTTGTAGTAACCAAAAGAAAAGAAGGGAAACTTCATTTTTATCTATCTGATGAGGCACAGTTCCGTACATCAAAAGTTTTAACTAAGGCAAGTATTACTGGCTAGCATTTTTTTGTGAAAATAATTTAATGAATATTAAAAATATTTGATGCATGTACACTTTCAGCACTGTTTAACTTAAAACCTGTTCAAAAAAAAGAAAAAAAAATTCTCACCTGTTTATGTTAAATCAAAATTAACGTATCTCTCTGGTCGAGCAGTTTTTCGTCGTGGGCGACCATATGTAGAAGAATCAAAATCCCCTGTTCTGGGAGAAGATGTAAATGACTTACGTGCAGTAGTATTATATTCCTTTCTTTTTAAAATTGTTTTGGAAATAGTTTTTGATGTAGAAGAATCAGAATCCACTATTCTGTCAGAAGATGTAGATGACTTGGGTGAATTAGTACTAAATCTTACTTTTTTTGATTTTGTTTTGCTAGTAGAGAGAAACTCTGGCTTACAACTCCCTCCTGTTAGTGCCTGATATTCATGCCCTTGAAGAGTAATATTTGATGTAGTTAGTGTCCTGTCTGTTGTTTCATCTGAAGGCTCCAGATTTGTTTCTGCTGTCTCTTTCCGGGCGGTTCTAAACCTCTGCATAACAGAACAGTAAACAGAAATTTGGCATTAAAAAATCCATTTAAATTAGTTTCACTTTTTATTTATAAACAAGCAGAAATTAAAATTATTTATCAAAGGAACACTAATGTGACTCAAGTTTTAAAGGCATAGGTTAAGTTCTCAAACGGTGGGTTGTGACCCCCAGGGGGGGTCGTGAGATGTGTCCAGGAAAGTCGCGGGATGAAGAAAAATATAAAGAAAATTAATTTATTGCTCTGTTTTTATTTTTAAAAAAAGAGTACACATAAAGCTTTTTATACACATACAAGTTGGTTTTTGTGTTCCAGGGTTCGTACGCCCTTGAAACACCTTGAAGTATATTGACTAATCGGATGTTATTTTCATACAGTGGCTCCCAAAAGTGGTCGTACACCTACGACTTTCAATGAAATAGGCCCTTATCCATTGGTTAGAATTAATATTTCGGAATAGGTGTTTTATTATAAGATCTATGATCTATTTTTAATAAAACTGCATGAAAATTTTTAATAAAACATTAAAACTTAATTTTTTAAAAATCAAAAACCAAAAAGTGCCGGAAATTTTATCTCACAAAAGTCTTCGTACACTTTGCAAAAATGTCAAATTAGTAAATAATCTAACTTTTTACTAAGTTATTATTTAGTAGAATATCATACAGTAACAACAACAGCTTTTAAACGTCTGGGAATAGATTTCATTGTTTTTTCTTTCTTTTTTTGTGCAATTTCTGAGTAAGTGTTCAGCCGCACTACGAGTCTTACTGTTTCTAGTTCGCTTTTCGTTTCAGTGGTGTATTTTCATAATCTAGCCACCAGATATCTCCAAATATGTTCCATTAAGTTTAAATCTAGCGATTGAGGAGATATTTCTAAGCTTAAGGACAAATTTTGAGGCACTAAATGCGAACGTGTGCTTCTTATCGTTATCTTGATAAAAAACTAAGTTGTTTCCGATTGCCGAATTTTGGGCTAATAGTTTAAAATTGTTTTTTGAAATATTTAAATGAACAGCATAATTCATTATTTCACCAAAAAATTCCAAATTTCCAAGTCCTGATGCTGAGATGCACCCTCACACAAGAACACCTTCATCTAACTAATTCTTAAGATTAAATTCCTCATTTTTTTCTTCCATTTACAATTATACAACAATTTAATCCAAAATGTTGAATTTATTTTTATCTATAAGTAAGACGTTGTTCCAAAATGTTTTGAGCTTATTTATCATTAAATTTACGATGGAAAGCATAAGTTTACTGTTTTTCGCACGAACAAGAAAATTTCTGCGGAAGTGATCCCATTTAATCCAGCTAATCAGAAACCTAGGCGAACAATTTTAGGTAAAAATTAAACGTAAAATGTTTTATTCAATTCTGCAGAAACTTTTTCAGTTCTGAAATGTGTATTTTTCATGTTTTTTTTTAATTGTAAACCTCTGATCATGCTTTGTTAACTTTGCCAGTTGACCTTTTCTTACCTTGTTTTCGATCCGATTCTTGTCTTTAAAGCATTTTATCAAGCACTCCTATAGAATAGTATAAATCAGCCAATTTAGAGACATTTCAAACCAATTTACGGCTACTGTGAGGGAAAAAATCATATTTCGAATCGTGTTTGTTGTTTTCTATGCATACCTGCCATTTTAAGATAATAAGCAGAATATTAGGGAATAAATACACAAAAAATTAAAGGCAAATGACTTTATAGTATCATTACAATGACAAAATAATAAAAAAAACACACATATGATAATTTTAATTAAGAATTTATTCGAAAATATTTCAGTGTATGATGACTTTTGTGGCGTATCTTTTCTGTGTCACTTCGTTTTTTGACAAATTTCAAAAATAAAATCTGGCAATATTTTGAAAAAAAAAAAACTACTGAGTTTTATTCAGAATGGCATAGGAATGGTGTGAAAAAAATTGGACTTCATATTCGAATTCAGTTTTGCGTTATTTTGGTTTTACTACAAAATTTCAAGGTGTACGAACACTTTTGGGAGCCACTGTATATGCTACCTTAGATTGGCATACTTTATGTTTAATTTTAGTTCAATATAAATTTATTTTATGGGAAACATGACAACATTGAACTTAATTCGCGAAAATTTGCTTCCCTTGTTTGAGATTTCAATCCTTTTGCATCATGTAAATATTTTTATATTTTTGGCAACTAGAAGTTATTTTGACACATGCTGCATCAGATTAGCTTATTTTATTTTTTATTTTAATAACTAAAGAATTAATTACTTTGGTCTTGTTTAATTATATGCTTATTTATTTTTGCAATTTTGAATTTAATTATCTTTAGCCAATTTTTGGTTATAACAGATTTTTTGAAAGAAAATTTAAATTTAAGCAATTGAGCACCTGACAAATTGACTTATAAAGCTTGTATTTTAAATATAATATTGAATAATAATTTTATAAAGTTGAATTTATAAGTACATGTTTTCTTTACGTCTGCTAAAATAATTAAGGTGTGTAACAGGAGGTGGTTGTGTTATGATTATTTACTAGAAATCTAGTAGTATTCGTTATGCCTTTACCTCCCTAAATTTATAATTTTCCCCTTTACCTCAAATGTGCAAAATTACTACTTTAGTAAGGTTGTGGGTACTTGGAATAGCTTACCGAAAGAGGCTGTAATCAGCAAAGGGGTAGATAGCCTTAGGAGGGTCATTGATCTTCATATGGTTCTAATAAATTGACTAGGACCAGCCTAGCTAGACCCAGTGCCTGTTGCTGGTTATCAGCAGGTACTGGGCCTGGTATTTATATGCATTAATTTTGACTTAATAAACTATTTTAATTTAAGAAATGAATTGTATGCATATCAAAAGTTTTGTTGTACATAGGTATATTCAAGTAATAGGGGTCATAGTTTTAAAAATTACAGTTTGGCATTTAAATATGAATAATATGGAAGGTACTACAGACTTAACTATAAAAAAAGGTTACTACGGTAAGCAACTTGTTCAAATCAAATGATTTCAACTTTCCAGAAACTTGTCTTATTTTAAGATATCTGACTTAAGACACAATGTTTAAGAATTTCCAGCGGAGTCCTTTGAAACTGGTTGATTAAAATAAACTTGCAAAATATAACGTGAAAGTTAAACTAAAAGACCAAGTGGTCGTGTTCTTTATTCATTGCAATTACCTACATTAAAAAAAACTTGGGGAGGGGAAGGGGGGCATCCCCATTTACAAACAAATTTATTTTTTTTACTCCGTCTCTCTCTCTTTTATAATTTTTCACTCCTTCATAAAAAGTTAAGCCCCGAACAAAGAAAAATCTTTAAAGACTCCCCAAAAGTCTATGTAGTTACAAAACAAGAAACAAACCTAAACTAATTCTCGAGGGATCATGAAGGTACATATATTTCCCGTTTAAATTCTATGTTTCGATCAAAAGATACCATCAGATCGCAAAAATGTCATTGTTCGATGATCTATCGAAACCGAAAGTAATCTGTTGTCAGGTAGAGACCCTATAGCGCCCGAAATAGATATAATTCAAACAAATTTTTTTATTTATTTTTGATGGGAAACAATATCAAAAGAAACAACATAAATCGGTGGCGTACTCAGAAATTACTTTTGTAGGCGCAAATCATTGCTGTGATAAAAAACGTAATTTTTAGAACTCTCCCACTGTAAAAAATTAAAAAAAAAAAAATGTGCCCATTACTTTGTTTCATTTTAAACCGTCAGGGATAGATTTTTTCATGAAGTTATAAAACTGCAAAGATAAATATCATTCAAAGAATACTAAAGGTACAGGAAAAAAAATTCACATAAATCAAAATCGGTGAAATCTTCACTATTATAATATTCCTAAAATCTTTCGATGATTATAACAACAGTTACTACGTAAAAATCGGTTTTAAAAAATGCGAGTTCATTGAAATGAAAATTTTTGAACATAATACTGTACGAAGTTAGAGTTATTCAGTTTTTTTGCTTTCCTAATTTAAGATATTTTTGTCACATACGGGAGATATTTTCATGGCATATTGGAGATATTTTCGTGCCAAAATTGTAACTTTTCATTTATTATTTTTCATTTATTAAAAAAACTCCTACAATATTTTTTAGTTTCTCTCAAAGACTTTTACTAAAATTTATCAACAATAAAATATATAACGAAAACTTCATTTTAACACATTTCCAACGTTCTGGTTCTCAGAAAATAAGAGAGTCTTCTAAATGCTACGCTGCCAAAGTCCTCCCTTTCCTTCAAAATTATTACAGAGCGCCTAAATTTTTGTTTTCAGGACTGGGTTCCCTGAAAATTTCCGAAAGAGAGTCCCTGAATACCTTGTTCTCCAACAACATGGGAAATTAAATAATATTCCCTTTTTGGGAATTCAATTTCAAAAAATTGCTCGACGCCTAACCAGGGCCTGATTACCTCACAGGCCAATTAGACATCGGCCTAATTGGCCTGGCCTAAGGGGCTCCAAATTACTGAAAGAATTATGCATAACAATACAACTATACGAAAAAATTCCATGTATTTTTAAAAGTAATAATTAAAAAATAATTACATTTTATTTAGAAAAGAACTTCCTTAAAGGAGAATTTTTATTAATTCTGCCACTAGGGAATTTACCATGCCACAATTTCGAGTGCCCCGAAGGGGATTTGTGAATGCACATGATAAATAATTTACATAGTTTTGGACCCCGAAAATGCATTCCGACAGGGCTAATAGAGTCTTTGGGGAGCCCTGAAATTATTGCAGGCCTAGGGCCTCACATTTTGTTATTCAGGACCTGCCCCTAACGCTGACAAATATCATCCGCAGTCGCGTTTTTTAGAGATTATAATTTCGAAAAAATAAGGAGAAGGAATCTCTGAACCTTTTCTGATAACATCATTGAAGAATGCTCCCCAGGACATCTTCGAAAAATTACCAGAGTAGAGCCCTAGTACAGCCTTTTCCCCTCACATCATTGAAGATTGTCTACAATAGCGATTTTGAATCTTCAAATTCGAAATATTGAGAGGGAAATGTAAATCGATTTGAAAATTCGATCGAGGACAATCCCTCAAGTCATATTACTAGTTTCACTAACGTCAACAAATATGGTATATAATCCGTTTTTAAGACATTAATTTAAAAAAATTTTCAGGGAAGTTGATTCGAACCTTTTCTCCCCTTAACATTCCAAAAATCGCCTAAAAACTCGTTTTTAGAACAAGAATTTTGAAATTTTCCCTTATACGCGCTCATCTTCAAGTACTGACCGATCCCCTTTCAAAACCAGTTTTATCACCTCATTATCTCCATATACAATGTATTTATTAAATATGATTGAAAATTTTGCTGGGAAAGAGAGATGGAGAAAGAAACTTTGAGAAGCTAATTTCTTACGGGGAAAAAATTTAAGTGCCCCTCCCCTTAAATTATTTTCTGGTTATGGCATAATGTGTCTCAGCTCCCCCTTCTTCCACGAAGTTCCTATGCCTCTGATTTGCATACTTATAAATGATTTGCGAACCTCTAATATTTTAGAAGTTATCTTTGAATGTGGAAATTGCAAAATTAAACCTCTTGGAATCTGCTTCTCTTTATGACCGAAGTTTTCAAACATTTTCAGAAAAACTTTCGACACAGTAGATCTTTGATCAAAGTGTCTCTTGTTGAAGAGAAAGCAATTTTGTTTTCCTATACTTTTTTGTATTATTGCCTTACTTCTATGTTTGCAGTAAATGAAATCTACATGCAATATTTTAGTACAAATTTAAGATATTGCCTTGAAAAAAAAATTTTTTGCCTTGAAAAGTACTTGAAAAGTGCTGAAATTTTTTCTCCCTGAAGGGTATAAACCCTGTTTTCTATTAGTTAGTGCGATACATGAGCTTGTTTGGAATTAACCAATTTTTTAATGTCTGGAATGAGCTTTGTAATGCACAAAACAATGTCATTTTCCAGATTCAAACAATTTCTTAATTTTATTTGTGTCGACGTCATGAGTCATTTTGTTTGTTTCTTTTTGGTACTGCATGCAATGATAGAACTTGAAGGAGCTGAAGGTCATAAAAATTCTGCAAGATTATAAAATCAGTAAGATCTTCCGCAGTCTCTTATTATAAAACTAGCTTACTACCCAACGTTGCCCAGGTGCTTTTCAATGCAACATATCTTTTGGATAGTTAAATGAATGAGACGATTCTTCCAAATTGACTGACGACGATTTTTACAATAAAGAAAAAATAGAGATGCACATATGTGTCAGTGGCGCCCAATGAAGGTATCATGATCATCTTTTTATCATTTTTTAGAGAAACTGAAGCTCCTCATGGGTTCGTACTGTGCACTAAATACTTTAAAAAAGGTTTAAAACATATATTTTGGGGACCTTCAGTTTGATAAATATACTGCAGAATCTTAGATGTTCTTAAATGACATTCACAATGTTCATCTTCATTTTTCAGAAAAAAACTTTTTGTCATTTCAGAGCTCCCAACACATTTTTACCATAGAAAAGGGTAAAAGAGGACCACTTTCAATCAACAAGAGGACTAAAGAGGACCAGTTAGGATTAAAAAGAGAACCATTCATTGTTAAACCCAGGGAAGCACCAAAAGGCAAATTAGCTGCCTGCTGCTAAATCCGTGAAGATAATTCGTTAATTAACCATAATAATGATTTTTAATGATACAATTCCTTATCACCTTATGTACAACTGAACTTTTTATCCATTGAATTATATTATTTACAAACGTTTGGATGTGGGGGGAGGGGGAGTGACAAACAAGCATGCAACTAACGATCTTACAGAGTAATTTTAACTGAAAAGTAAATTTCCTATTAATTAACAATTGAAAACTGGCTGATTATATATAATCAGTTAGGGGACCGATGAATCAGTGCATACCTAGTTATGACCATTTAGATACAGTTTTTAAAACATCTTAGCACATAGTCATTTACAAAAATTTTCATGTCACCAGTTTAAACAGTATTCATTTTGATATAAGGTACTGCAAGACAAGAATATATTAGTTTAGAGGCCATGAGGGAGGACCCCACCCCCTCCGGAGTCCTTGTTTTTAACATATATTTCCAACCCTAATATGGTAGTTTATATACATATGAGAGTTTATGACCAAACACCCAACCCAGGAGGTAATTTCTGGCTACACCAGGGTTGGCAAAAACCCGGGGTTCTTTAAAAAAGCCCATGGACCCAGGGTTTTTTTGGGTTTTTTAAATAAAACCTCCCCCAAAAAAAAACAACTAAAGTTGGGTTTTTCAAAAGAAATGTGTTTTTTTTTTTTTTTGTCTTTTTTTAGGGAAAATGTGGGGTACATGTAGCATATTGTAGTGTAAGTATATGACGAAGTGCAAAAATTGTCTTCCTGTAAAAAAAGCTGGAAAACTAGTTAAAATTCAGCGTTTTCTGAAGAAAATTATAAAAGACGAAAAAAACCCAAGAATGGTGAAGTTTGAGATTTTTTAATTTTCATTATTAACCAACAGTTAAGGCAAAGTTACTTCTCGAGTGATAAAACTATTGTTCGTTTTTAATTATTACATTTTTTTTTTTTTGCATTTTACTTTATTGTATTTCATTTTGTTATGCAAAACTACTGTAGAACCTCAAGTAGTTTAAATCTCTTTTTTACTGAATTCCAGCTTAATCAAGACATTTCTTTGAATTTTATGTTGCCTGTTTTTCTATTTCTGTGTACAGAGTAAGAAATACTCAACTTTTTCGTAAGATAATGAAAATAATGTACCTCTTGTTTTCTGTCGACCGTTTGAAAAATCTGTTTATTTCTAAAAAATATACCTTATGTTTATTTCAAGATTTGTGATGTGTAGGTTAGCAGAAAATAATTCACGTGAAAGTATTTTAACTAGATTAGTTTCCTCTGTACAATCTACAAATATTGAGAAAATCAGACGTGACAGGACTTGGTCAAGATAATTTTCAGTTATTTATTGACCAGTTTAAGAAAAAAGTTAAATACATTTATTTAAAATCTTTGAAGTATTTTTTAAATGCCGTTAAGAGTTAAGAAATACTATTGAAGTTCTAAATTCATTTTTTATGTTCATTGTCTGTGGTGAAGAACAAATAAAAAAGAAGTTTAAATTGTGAAAGTATTTAAATTAATTATTTTTTTTAAAAACTTCTCAGAAAGTTTTTAAAAACCCAAAAGTGAGCTAAATAATAGGTTTTTTTAAAATGGGTTTACCTATTGGGTCGAATTCGGCCAACCCTGGGCTACACTACTGCCTAAGCTCAAAAATACTAGAGGTTTGCAAATCATTTATTAGTATGACAAGTATCCAAATCATTTTTTCATATGTATGTATTAGTTGTTCTGCCACCAAGGTATTGTAACTGTCTTCAAGTATATATAAAAATTACTAAGAAAGAAAATATTTTATTGAAGTCACCACATCCAAAAATATGCAAATGCTGCTTAAGTGATAAAAACACTAAACATAAATTTAAGCATGATTTACTGAAAAACTTAATGTAATCAATTAATGTGCAAGTTCAGATTCATAGAGTTATATTTTCAAATTGAAAATACTCATTATGAGTATTTTCAATAACAAATAAGGATACAAAGAAATACAAAAGTAATTTATTTTTAACTTTTTTAAAAATAAAATTATATAATCTGAGGTAGCACATGTCAAAATAGCTTCAAGTTTCCAAAAATATTAAAATAATTCCAAGATGCAAAAGGATTGAAATCTTAAACACGAGAATCAAATTTTCTCGAAGTATGATCACTGTTGGCATGTTTTCCAAAAATGTATTTATTTATTATTTACTAATTTTAAACATAAAATATACTAGCCTAAGATAGTGGATGTGAAAATAACATTCGATAACCCAAAATACTAAAATATTTACAAGATGCAAAAAAATTGAAATCTCGAACACAAGAAGCAATTTTTCCCGAAGTTCGAGTAAGTGCAATGCTGCCATGTTCCAAAAATATGAAAGTTTATTATCTAATAATATTAAACAAAAAATAAGCTAATCTATCGTGGCGTATGTCGAAATAACTTCCGACTGCCAAAAATATCAAATTATTTACAAGATACAAAGAGATTGAAATCACAAACTCAACAAGCAATTTTTGGCGAAGTCCGAGTAAGTTTGAGTTGCCATGGTTCCAAAAACAAAAGTACTTTTTTATTTATTGAAATTAATCATAAAATAAGGAAATCTTAAAATAACTTCTGATTGTCAAAAACATCAAAATATTAACAAGATGCAGAAAGATAGAACTCCCTGCACACCCAGGAAGCTAGTTTTCGCGATGCTGCATATGGAACTCAAGTTCAGAAAATTGCACTGGAAAAATGTTCTTGAAAAATATTTAAGCACAATTCAATGATTTTCTACCGATTTCAAACACTTAAAAAAACTTGACATCATAGCTCCTCCCCCAAACCTCTCCATTTGCTAGATCTCCATGCTGCAGCGGTTAAAGGAGGAGTAATGACGTCAATCTGAAGTGAAACAGAAATAATATGGGAAAGACGGGTTGAATAGAAACGAGGCACCACGGCCACGAGTTTGGGCGTAATAGACATCAGCATACACTAAAGCAATGAAAACTTTTAAAATCTGATTTTTAAGTAAAAACAATATAAAAGCGAACTAAACGAACAAAAATGTTAAAAAGCGGTCAAAAGCGGACTTTACCCTTAAAAGCATACTTTGGAGGGAAAAGCGAACCATTTGATAGGCCTGTCACTTTTATTCTAGTTGTCATAAATAATTTAAATTTTTAAGAGTGCAAATTTTTTTCCCATCCTTGAAATAAAATTGACAGCTGTTTTTCTGAAAAACTGGGGAGTTGTAGCCCCCTCCCCCCCCCAAACACATACACCCCTTGGAAATAGCCCTGTCTAAACCCCATAGTCGGAACATTCATTACTCCGAACGCCACCGGATGAAAAAATACATATAGGGGAAACTGGGGGGAAGTGAAATAGTTTCTAAAAACTTTTCTTTTGTAAAATAAACAACCTGGAAATTTATTTTGAAAATTACAGTACGAAGAGAAAGAACTGCATATTTTGTAGTAAAACATGCATTAAAAAATTATATTTCATTTTTGGCAGTAAAATTGTACCTTCCAAAAAAAAAGTTTACTTTTTTTTTTCATGGGGCCAAGTAAAAAATATAATTCTTTTCTATGCTTCTTTCTTCTCTCCTCCAGCGGATCAGGAGGTTATTGCAAAAACCAAGAGAATATACAGGAAAGAATTGCTTTGGCGGTTGCTTCTAGCAGAGAGAGATAAGAGAAAGTGTGGTTGCGTTCACTAAAAAATCGAATTTTAGGGCAGTTGCTACATTTTGGTAGATGCTTGGACAAATGTAATGCAGGAGAATCTAACTAAGCTTGGAATAAGCTTTGGCCTAAACCTGACAACAGTGAAATGGAAAATAAATATGCCTGTAGTGAAGAACATGAAGATTTTGCAATAATGTTAAAGAAATGGTTGATTTTTGTCAGGCTATTCCTAGGTTTAAGCAGCATGACATAACTGCTGCAACAGGGTGGATGCACAGTGTCAAGAATGATCCAGGATACAAATTTATAGTGAAGATTATATTCTTTCCATTGTCACCAAGGAAAAATAAATTTGAAGAGAACTGTGATGAAGAACAGACTTTTGACCATCAAATGCTGATATGCTGATTGCATTTGAGTCAGCTATGAACTAGTCTGAAAAGCAATTCTAATGCTGATTACTGCAAGTGATGGTCTTAAAACAAATTTGGGAGCACTTTAAAAAAGTCACTCATTTTCTTCTGAACTAATTATGAATGTCTATTTTTTAAAACTTTGACTAATTAGCACAGTACAGGTAAAATGTGCAGGACAGGTAAAAAGCATATGTTCTGTAATCCAAATGATTTAACTGTTCAAACAGCCCCTGGCCGAAATTTGTTTGAATTAAAGAGGTCAGACAGTCACATTACAGTCACATTTTGTTAGCTGAAAATTAAGTGCAAATCACAGTCTGAGTTATTAAAGAATAGACTATGGTTTCTTTTGCTCCTTAGTTCAAACCAAAAGTAAACATTCCATTTGTGTTTATATTTTCCAGTACATTTTTTCACAGTACATTTCTATTATTAATAGACCTGGTTATAGATTTTAAACCTATAATTTGCAATTGTGTTAATAAATGTAAACATAAAGTAATAAAACAATTTTCATCCTTAGTCTGCATTTCATGTGCTTATGTAAACAAACCTGTTTTTATGCGGTGGATAGAGACCGCATAAAAAAATTGTTTGCTACTTCAGGAGTAGCTATAAAAAGTTGTTTTCGCAATACAGTTTTTAAAAAAATATATGCGGTGGATAGGGACCTCATGAAAAAAGTTTCATATAGAGAAAACCCCAAAAACTTACAAAATAACAAGGAATTGCTTCTTTAAACGAAATCAAAATAAACCAAGTGATGATAATTTTGCAGAATAGTCGGACAAAATTTTACAAATGAGAAAATTTTTGTAAGGTCACAGTGACTTCCCCGCAGGGTGCCCCTGTCATCATTGAAGATACTACCTTGCCCCACTCGTTTTATAAATAATTTCGTCAATCAAGTCCCAGAATTTTCATATTCCACACACGAAAAAAAATCACAAAAACAGGTTTGAGTGTATTAGCAGTTTGCCTAGGAAACTTTTTTGTGCTTTAAAATATTAATAAAAACCTTACATTCTCACAGAAAGTGGAATTAAATAATTTTATCAATTCTTTCGCTTTTTTGTAAGGCTTAAGGGTGGTCCTCTTCAGACATGTTTTTTAATTTTATTTTATGATGCTCACCTCTTTGAGGGTAAATGGGCTATAAATGGCCTTAAGTTCATCTACAGCAGAGTCAATTTCCTCTGGAAGAATAGTAGCATCATCTTCATTTGAGCGAAGCAATGCCTGCAATTAAAAAACAAAACCTTATAAGACCATCAGGAGAGAGATCCTTTTCTTCCATTCAATATCATTTCTTGTTTTGTATAACATCCTATTGCTATGACACCTTAAGTCCTAGTATATTTCAGCTTACAAAACTGTTTTATATATTCTATTTTGTGACATATTTTAACGAACTGCAGTGAAATGAAAATACAACAAAAGCACAGTAATTGTTACCTGAATATCAATTGAAAATCAGACAGGAAGACTTGTAAAACTCATATTTTGAATTACAAAGAGCTTGGAGTGCAGATGCAGATATTATACTAAATAAGACTTAGAAGCACACGTTTAAACTTCTCTAACGCTAATCATAATTGGTATGCATCAGCACTTAATGCATACCAGTAACAAGCAATAATAAAATCAATTTTGTTTTTAAAATTAGACAATAAGTTAGAAACAAATGGTGCAAATTAGGTGTCATTTATTATTCCATGTTACTTCAACCACACGCCAACACCCACCATCTTCGATTTTAATGAAACTTGGTATACTTATTCAGGGTGGCCAAAGGAAGGGGTACTAACTAAAAGTTGGCTTAGTTTTCCAATTAAATTATTTCAAACATGTAGTTTTAATTCGAAAGTATCAAATTTTGTATTACCTATGGGGAGAGTTCATTCCATGCTTCCTTTATTGCTGCTTTAAAGTTCTTGATTGAAAAATATTGCTGCATATTCAGGGATCAAAGCGACCAAATGAGAAAAAATAGGATATTTGCAGAAAAAATATAGGACACATTTTGAAAAAATATAGGAGTTATAGGACGCTAAAAAATATATATATATAATGATTAAAGTTTGCATACACATCATAAAAACACATCATTTTAGTGCCATTGATGGAAAAATTATATGTACATAAATTTGCATACCCCATTGATTTTTCCTACTATCACAACACAAAAATTTAAATTTCTTATGCACACAAAAAGAAGTAATATTATGGAAAAAGACAATTTATTTCAATTTAAATTGAAAATGATCTAGCAAATTACACAGAACTGCTTGACTCTTTCTGAGCAGCCTTTATTTTTTTTATTCCAGCATCTATTAATGCTTGCCCTGCCTCAATGTCTGTCATTCATTTACGTTTGAGTCCTAATTTTAATTTAGTATTTCCTTCATCTATCACTGACTGAGCTGAACTAATGATTTCTTTAAATCCTTTCAGTTCATCTCCAGAAGATTTTTTTCTTACATCATTCAATACACGTTGTACATTTTTGTTTCTTCTTACTTCTTCTAGATTTTCTTTTTCTTTTTGGTCCTTATATTTTTAGTGTGCCGCTTTGTAAAATTGAATCATTTTTTTATTAACATCAACGTTTTCCAAAGGATGTTTTACTGAGTCTTTTATCACTCTGAGACCAACAACTGTGTCTAAGCTCATGTTTGGTTTGTCAGCAGTAACAATTCTTTTGTTGACCGAAAAGCCTCTCTCTACAGAAGCTTGACCATGAGAGAAAGTGAGGACAGCTTTTACGAGTTTAGTCAAATTAGGGTAGCATAGCTTTTTATTTTCATTTTTCAGGTTAAAAATGACGTCCCAATATTTATCAATGAGGTTGTCTGCGACATTCTCAGGAATATCATCGTCATTAATGTATATGCGCCATTCATCAGTAACTTTGTCAACACTATCTTCAAATATCACTAGGGGTAACATATTACAAAGCCTCCTAATAACTGGCAATGTTTGCGTAATTGCTTCTTTCCTAATGATAGGATGCAACACTTGCAAGTAGTGCAACAATTTATTTTTTATTGGCAGATTTTTGACAAGATGGTCAAAAACAGCGACATAAATGTTTTTGGCATCGAGGAGAAACTCATCTTTTGTTTTATTCCCGACTGCATGCCATACTTTTCGAGCATGTTTCCCACATCTATTGCTTTTAAGGGTAGACAATCTTTTTTTGGATCTACATCCAGCAAATTTTCTTCAGTTTTCCCTTTAAGTGCTTCTTCTTTGATGAAGCGGCGCATAACTTTTAATAAAAGTTCACACAACTCATCATGCAAAAGGTGAATAAGTGTGTTCTTTTGCTGAAGAAACTTTAGTATATCGTCAAATAATGACCCGACACTAATTAGGAAATGCAAATAGCATTCCAATAAAGGATGTCAAAATTTTCTTGATGCTTGCATACCTATCAAGTTTTAATAATGAACTTTTTTGTTTTGGAAGATCTTCAAGGAAGTATTCCTTCAAAGCTGGCAACAGCTGCATCATCCGCTCGCATACTGGAATTAGAGAGCCAACGGTTACTTACAAACCTCAATACCTTGGAGTATTCACAATCAAAACACTCAATTTGTTTTTGTAAATCTTCTTTCCTAGACGGAAACCACCACCGCATTCCAATGGCGGTGGACGCTTGCCGATCTGCACGTAAAGCAGAGAAATCAAGAAAAAATTCGGCCGGGGTACCAAAAATATAGGATTTTTCTTTGAAATATAGGATTTATAGGAAATATAGGACGGTTTTTGACCTTTTTTGAAAAATATAGGATTTACAGGAAATATAGGACGACTTTGATCCCTGCATAGTTTTATATAAGGACCATTCTTCAGAATGTGTAACTTTTAAACAAAAATATTTTTTAATTTTAAAACCTTTTGTTCTCTTTTTCTTTAATTCTTACATGAAAAATTTACCTACTAGAAGTAACCGTAAACAATGGCCCAGCTCAATTCCAATTATTTTACTCATAAATAAAAAATAAATAGTTCACAGAAAAAAAAAACTCTTAGTGTTTGAGAATAGAGGCCCATTTGATATCAAAGAAGTAATTTTGCTAATTGGGCAAACAATGAGTTATTTTAATGATTTGTGTGAATCTAATACTAAGCTCTCTTAATTTAAGTATGGCTTTCATTTTAATTTAATTCCAAGTTAGTGAATTTGAGAATATACTAGTAATTTATAATTTTGGTAGGCTGTCTTAAATTGATGCATTTCCCCTCCATCATTTATTCTCACCTCAGAAATAATGACACTGATAAGGTCTGTCACAGAGATGAGGAATTTTCCATTAATATAGGCCTAATGGATACATTTTTCACTGTAAGAAATTTTTTCTTTGTTGCTACAATCTGCACATGTTAAGCATATGGAAACACGAACACTTCTTTTTTAACATTAATTTACATTTCTGAAATTCACGTTCACTGAAATGAGAATTCCCAATAATCTCACTTGGTTTTTAAAACAAAATTTATCTTCTTGTTTTTCGACAAAAATCTTACAACTTATTTATGGCTGAAAATAAGCAAGGGGGCTTTCTGTTAAAATTTTCTAAAAGATTATAGCATTCGTTACCGAGAAACAACATAAACAAGTTTGAGCTTTTGAAAAGTGACAAAAAATGCAAAATTTCAAAAGGCTTATTATAAAATCAAAACGCATTGAGATTGAAAGAAAGAAAAATTAAGGAAACTTGGTATACTTCTTTGTATACCAAGTTTCATCAAAATACAAGATGGTGTGTGTTAAACACTCCGTTTTTGTTTGATTTGACATGGAATGACACTTAGGTAGATGTCCTGGCAAAAATCTTTTGAACTTTTTGTTGGAATCGTAAGTTCCTAAAATTTATTAGGGCAAGGGTTCTCAAACTTTTAGATACTGCGACCCCCTTTTTAGACTAAGTATTTTGGCGACCCCCTAAAATTTTAACTCTGTCTAAACCCTAAAACAATAACTAAAATCTACACAAATAGTTAAGTTTTGTCCTTAGAAACACAAGTAATTAGTAAAATAAACATGAATTTTTGTCTTTTGAATTATTTTACAAGAGACCTTACTGATTTTTTAATTTAATTATATTATTGATTGAACAATTTACAGATTACATTCCAGTTAAGGATATAAGTGGGGTTGTATGGATAGTCAATCCGTTAGTGATCAAACCGTAACAAAAGCTGAGTTAAGTGCCCGACATCCTGATCAACTGGTAAAGATTTCAAGTGATCAATCCAATGCTAATTCCAAACAAGCTCATGTATCCCACAAACTAATAGAACACAAAAAACAACTTGTATGTTATTAAAAGCTTTATGTGTACTCCTTTTTTTTAAATAAAAGCGCAGAAATAAATTAAATTATCTTTAAATTTTTCTTCAACATTTAGCAACCCCCTTAGCGGTCACCATTTGAGAACCCCTGTATTAGCGGGAGGGCATACCATCAGACACATATTTTCCTCATATTATAACCACTAGTTTCAAATTGTTATTTTTGATCGTCTTTTGATATATTTTTACAATACATTTAGTTTTCTTCAATTTTTTTTTAAACAGTCATCTTGTTTTAAAAAATGTTTACAGGGAAAACGAGTTAGTTAGAACAACAATAATCATGTTTTACTGAAGCCAAATTTTTGAACTTAAATTATAATTTAGAAATATTATATGAATCCAACACAAAATTTAAACAATTTGGTTTAAACGTAAAAGTTAGAAGTCTGCATAAAGGCAACAATAATCAATTACAACTTAAAAAAATCTGTTAAAGCAGGGGTGCCTACCTAGGGGGGTGGGAGTCATGGTGCAGACTGTGCCATTGAAATTTTTAGGGGAGGGGGTGTTTTGAGGGTTTTTTTTTTTTTTTTTTTTCATTTTTATGGGCGTCTTCACAATATTAAGGGGGGTACCCTTTGCCCTTGGGGGGGGCACCCCAGGTTAAAGGTTTATTTACTGCAAGTTAGAAACTGATAATAAACAAGCATTATTAAAATGAATGTTGTTATAAAGGTCAAATTAATAGATTAGATAAAGCATTACTAACCTGAGGACTGTCATTATATATATTAACAATAGCAGAAATACGACTTCGACGACTATCTGATGGTTTGCTGATAGGCCTCTCTGTCAAACTTGACAATCTGAATTATCAAAATTAGGCAGTACAGATTAAACACACAGAAATTATACAGATAGAAATACATTAAAAAGTATGCAATTGACTAAACAGACTAATACTATAAATATATAATTATATGAGCTAAAATGTGCTAATTACTAATAAAATTACTATAGTTTGAAAGTCTAGAGCAAAGAGATAAGGAATTATGGCCATATTGAAAGGGTGGGTTTTTAGGGTTCAAACCCATGATCTGAAAATTTTCAGAACTATTCTAAAATCAGCTTTTCACTTTTTTTTCTTCCCCCAGTAAATTATTATTACTGTTTCATTGTTTTTTTTTTAATTTCATTTAAAAATTATTATTAGTGACGAATTTTAAGAACTTAGTGTTTCATCTGGTGTATTTATTTTTGTTGTAATAATTGTAAACTTTATTTTTTACAAAAAACTTTTAAAAAATACTGTGTTTTCCTGCAGACTTTGATTACCTGATGATAACAAAAACATCAATATTCTTGAAAGTGCCAAACTCTGTATTTTATATATTTTCTCTTCAAAAAATTTACAAAGTACTGCTCAAATGTGTGTACATGAGTGCATGCATCTTTTTTTTTTTTTAGTCACTATTTGTAAGAAATTGAATATTTAACGGGTGAAGTTACCTAACGTACACATTTTTTTCTTCTTCATGTAATAGACACAGCACTTTTTACATTTACTGATATTAATTCCCTTAAAGTAGTCTCTGTTCATTTAAATCCCTTACTGCAAAAAAAAAAAAAAAAAAAAAATACAATAAACAAATTTAAAATTGAGTTTTATCTATCATACTATAGATTTCATAGGAAATGCGTTAGTAAAATCCTCCCTGAAACAAAAGTCTAGTTAGGGTCCTGTAGGGAATGTAATACAAACACAGTTAGTTGAGGTTTATAACATCATAGCTCACAGTTCTGTAATAATAAGACAATTTCCGTTTTTAAAAAAAATGATTTTCTATGCTAACTGCATCTTCAAATTTGAAAGATGTTTGAACTTGCATCATTATCAAGCTTAGATCAAAGTAATTTTAAAAGGGAATAAATAAAGATTTTTCAAAGCCTTAGCACACTAATATTTTATCCTGAGTATTCACTCCTATTCATGCAATTTAATTATTATTATTGCAATTAAATCTCCTTCAATGACCACCTCTGAACAATGATCAGTCTTTTGGTTCTGGTACATTAAAATACAATTAGCATTAACCAAACCCTATAAACTATGCGACCTTCAAACAGTCACTAAAAATAGTCCTGTCAACTAAATAAGAAAATTGTGGTCATATTTGAAGCAAAAAAAAAAAAAAAAAAAACAGAACTGTTAAAGGGAAGGAAAGACTAACAGTTAGACACTTTTCTATTTACAGGATTAACTCAAAAAAAAAGAAAGCAGAAAGATTTTTACTTCAAGGGATGTTCATATCATGGTCTTTTCTTTCCTAAAAGTCTCCTTACAATGTTACTTCTAAATAATGATCATTGAAAAATAACTAATTCAATTGATGAAACATCAAAAATACACACATCCTCATATATATAATAGCCAATAATCGAGTAACCTGCGAGTTTCAACAATGAAACTTGCGTCGCGGCATGATAATTTTATAATATGTTATGTTTGACATGCAGAGAAAGGCTTTATTGTGAAAAGGCTGAACTCAATCCGGTTACTTAACTGTTTTACTGGTAACACAGTCATTTCAAGGGAATGAAGAAACAAAAAAATGGTCAACAATGAACGCTACCTACTGGAGTTTAGGGTTCATCCACTGGAGTTAGGGTTACAATTGCAAGTATGAAAATATCACCAAACAGGCAATGGCTTTGTTCAAATGTAGAAGCAATTTTCACCCATCATACCTTGATGGGCGATTTTCTAGTAACAACAAAAATCGGACATGTATGTCAGAGTTTTTAAAGACCCCTTTTTCAATGTAAATTAAAAAAATTAAAAAAGAACTTGTGGATGAAAAGATAGCTAAGAAAAGAGTTGGATTGGAGCCATGCAACGTCTTTTCTTGGTCATCCACAAGCTCACTTCTTTGCCTTGCAAAAGAGATTTCTTGTAAACCAAAAACATGCAAAATACTAACAGCCTGGTTATGACATCCAAAGACTGCAGTTTTGTCCTTATCATGGACTCCACAGTTGTTATGTTCATTGTTGTTGAGTCTCTGGATGATATAACAGGGTGGACAATATTTTGCATGTAGTTCTGATTTAACAAGCGGAAACTTGCTGTTTATTGTCTAAAACATGTGCAGTTAGCTATTCAGGCAGTGCATTTTTAACAGTTCGAACGTTTTTAAATTTTTGCGCAAAGGTAAATGTTTTCACTTTATCTGTAAAGGTTACCTACAAACGCTACACAAGAGGAAAATGGCTTATGCTTTCGATTGTCATGAACATCCTAAGGACTAGGTTAAGTGTATGTGACTTCTTTTATAATTGAAGTGAAGCAGAAGAGAGAAAAAGGTAAAAATTAAGAAAGTGATGTGGTTTTTTCTTCTTTTTGAGAGCTTTTACCATTCCTTCATCTCCAAAACTTAGCTTTCCCGCACTGAAAAGAGGTTTAGTAACTTATTTGTTCTTTTGAATAGCCCTTCAACAGTTTACTGATTTGTAACATTTAGTTTCTTTCCGTGAAAGGATAATGGTCATTTAAAATAAGGGGAAATCAGAAGAAAAAATATTTTTAAAAAACCAATTAATAAATGAAAATGGAAAAGAAAGTTTGAAAACAAACAGAAACACATAATTTAATTGACTGCTCTGATATCGTTAATTCAATTGCTGTCCCAAGTAGGACTCTTAGAAGTCATTCTTTTTTTTAATTTTTTTTCCCAAACAGAAATATGTTGATAATTTTTGTCTTTTTAAATTTTACAAACTTTTTAACATTTATTGTTGTGATTTAGACATTTTTAACTTTTCATTTTACAATTTTAAGTCTTAATGTTTTAATATTTTAAATGTATAATTGGTTTCAATTGCTATTTTTATATTGTTGTTGTCACTGTAACTGGATTTTTTCTGTTGTGTGCAATATTTTTAATAAATTTAAAAAAAAAAATTAATAAACATGGCAGAAATATTTAATTATGGCAGTATAAACCTGTCAGGGGAAATTATGAGAAAAAGAAACAGAAAGAAAAATCTTGATTTGTCATTAAAGGTTGGCAATCTGCAAATTGTGCGCAAAACCTTTCCAATTTCTGGCCCACTGCTTCAAACTATTGCTGTAGAGACTGTTAAAAATTGCATCATCAAAAAAATGAATAAATAAATTAAATAATTAATAAAGTATATTATTTTGGCAAAGAGCATTTTGATTTACTTCATGCAATTTCTCAAAATGTAATGTATGTGGGGGAAAAGTGTAACTTTTAAAAGGTTTTTTACAAATAAGAAAAATAAATAAATTACAAAGATTAATAACAAACTATTGTCAAATATTTTAGTCCCCAAATGATGGCTACTAACCGCTGAGCCCAATAGTGGCTGTTATTCCAAAGTTTCACTGTATCATTATTTTATTTCTCAAAAAAAAAAAAAAAATTAATTTTCCTCGATGTATGAAGTTCAGAATTCGTTCTTTTAAAAAGAAAATTCTAACAAACCTGCTGCTAGGTGATGCTTGACTTGGTGATGGAGACTTCGACTGGAAATGTCTCGGTGATGAGGAGGAAAAATACAATGGACCTCGTTTTCCATCTCTTTGTAGCAACACTTCATCTATGACCTGAAAAAGAACAGTTAGAAAAATCTTGAACGGTTTGCAACAGGAATCCTTCGACTTCATACTTTAATCTAACACATAGTCAAACAGCACATTAACTGACCTGACGTGTCTAACTCGTTATATCTATGTAACTATAATTGTTGTTCATTTCAGTAATGTCCTCACTACTTGAACTTGAAAGAATGTGCATTTTTTTACACACTGGTTGAAGGGCTAGTAGAAGGGCCTAAACATTCACCATCAGAAATATCATTTTCACTGTTATTGAAGAACTTCAGGAAATATGTCAGCTAATAATTAATTCACTAATTTTTCCTCAGGATTTATATATTGTCGGCAACATGCTAAACTAACAAATGTGAAAATTAGCACTTCTCATGAGAGCCAAAACGATATTCCTTTTGCACCTGACGCATTAAGTTATTTTCGATGCTTTAAATTTATAGGTAACTTTAAGTGTGAAACTATCGTTTGAACTATTTATAACTAGTATTTATAGCCCTTTTGAGTACTATGGTAAACCATCAAATTTGAAAAACGTGATTTGTGATTTTTCACATTCGTTAGTTTAGCATGGTGCGGACGAGATCTTGGTCATGATCAGGATTCATATCAAGCGCGGATCCAATGGGGGGGGGGGGGCATGGGGGTCATGACCCCCCCTTAACCAGACCAAACATTACACAACAGGGCCTTTATAATCTTCCTGTTACTGAATTTTTCGAAGGAGAAATTGAGGACCACCCAGTTTGTGAACACATTTAAATTATATCCAAGCACAAAATTATGGAGAGGAGTAAGTGTGGGTCAAGGGGGAGGGCATGGGGTCATGACCCCCCCCCCCATAGCTACACCAAACATAACCTAACAGAGCCTTTTTAATCTTCCAGTTACAGATTTTTTCGAAAGAGAAATTGAAGATCACCCACTTTATGAACAAATTTAAATTATATCCAAGTGCAAAATTAAGGGGGGGGGGGGGGAGGGGCAAGTGTGGATCCAAGGGGGGGTCATGGAGATCATGAGCCTACTCCCCTTAACCAGACCAAACATTACCCATTAGATACTTTTTATTCTTCCAGTTACAGATTTTTTCGAAGGAGAAATTGAGGATCACCCAGTTTGTATAAAAAATTTAATTATATCCAAGCGCAAAATTTACGGAGGGGAAAAGCCTGGGTCCAGGGGGGGGGGTATCATGAGGTTCATGACCCCACCCCCCTTAACCAAACCAAACATTACCTACCAGATCCTTTTTAATCTTCCAGTTACAGATTTTTTTCGAAGGAGAAATTGAGGATCACCCAATTTGTGTACAAATTTAAATTATATCCAAGCGCAAAAATAGGGGGTGGGGGAAGCGTTTTTGTATTTAAATTAGAATGATTTTCATACTGAGAGCTCTGGCTTTAAGCAGTTTGAAGCAGCATATTGCAGTTATATATAGACTGCAATGCATATCTCAACCCGAAATACCTGGTACCTCTAAAAAACGAGACAATGTAGAGGCTTTGCTTTAAAAAAAAAGTAAAGAGGGGGGTGGGGCAGGGGTTAAAGTAATTTTTGTTGGATATTTATAAACAAATTCTGGCAAATAGGTTTTTCTTTAAAAACCTGGAATTACTTATTGGATTTTTTTTTAATTATTTTTTTTTAAAGAGGAATATATTGTTTGAACAGATCATTGCTAAACCTCTATTGCGGTTACATCTATATTTGCACATAAACAATTAATATTCACAAAAGAGTTGTTTTGCGGAAAATAAATTTCTTTAAGTGTGCGTAAAACAGTGAAACCTCGCTTAACGTACACCCCTCATTTCGGACAGTTTTTTTTTTATTTCCTTCATTTTCTAGAATTAAAACATTAAATTTCCCTTTATTAAAGTGGAGACTCTCAAACTTGGTCACGGATAAAACTTTTCTTGTAAAAAGGATTTTTACTCTCATTAAAACGGACACTCGGCGACAATTTTGGCGAAATGTGGTTAGTTTTCA
Organism: Uloborus diversus; assembly: GCF_026930045.1. Lineage (NCBI taxonomy): Eukaryota > Metazoa > Arthropoda > Arachnida > Araneae > Uloboridae > Uloborus > Uloborus diversus. The sequence goes on along the minus strand of NC_072734.1, from coordinate 109,720,501 downwards.
ATCTTAAAGCATTTTTGCCGCAAACTCTGCTAGCAGGTACTAATAACGAAGTTTTACACAAAGTGGGGGATTTTTATAAAGGACTTTTGCCAGTTAATACATCATCGCTGCAAGTTGAATACCAACTGTGGGTCGCGAAATGGACCTGGGAAAAGAATCAAAATCCAGTTAATGATTTCCCTCCATGTATCATAAAACCATAGGCGGATTTAGGACTGAGTTCCTGGGGGGGGGGCAGGATTTTTTTTTTGAAGAAACATTTTTAATTGCCTTCCCCCTCCCATGTTTTTGTCTGTTTTCTGTGATGCGTAAGGCCATTCTTTACTTTTTTATGTGTCGTTTTCATTACTGTGTGTAATCATGCTGTCATTTTTAAATTGACCTTAAAAGAGAGGGGGCTGGTATTAAAAGAGTAACGCAGTGCTCCCTTTTAAGTGGGATATAGAATATCTCCAGTTTTAGGGGACCCGGGGGTTACTCCCCCCGGAGGCAATTATCTAAAATAGATATAAAATTCTGCATTTTGAAGTCTTATAAGGGTTAATTGGAAATAATAGGCAAATAATTTTTTTTTTTTAAGTTTTACGCTTTACAAGTGCTTTGTGATACAAGTTAATACTTTAAAAGAAATGGTGCACAGATTTAGAGAATAGGTATCAAGAGAGTAACATACTACCCATATGAACAATTCTTAATTTATACACTTGATAAGAAATAAAATTGAAGCACACTTTGCTTAGGAGTTTCAAAGACTTGTCTAATTATTTTCAAGGTTTGGTTGGTTAGATTGGGTTTTTGGTTCAAGAGCCCTTGTAGGCTATACTGCGCCAATTCTTTTCAGGGATTTTAGAACCTATCAATAATTTGCACTTTCCAGCCTCTGAAATTGAGTAGTAGATTATACACTTGTACAGTATTGTTCAAACTTTGTAAGAAACGGCTATTTTAAGTTTAAAAGAAAAAAATAAACTTTAATTTCTTATTCAAAAAAGGAAAAATCATGTCTTTTTTTTTTTGTTATAAGATTTTGGAAGATAAGTTGTTACTATATAAACTCCTCCCAAAACTGGGGAGCGTTGTCCCCTTTGCCCCCTCCCCCCTATAAATCCACCCATGCTCTTCTGTACTGTTCAAAAACGAAAAAATAATGATTTTTTTTTTTTTTTTTTTAATTTTTGGAAGATGTGTTGTTACTACATAAAGTCCTCCCAAAACTGGGGGGGGCATTGCCCCCCTCTGACCCCCCATAAATCCGCCCATGCGATAAAACTTATTGAAGAATGTGACAAGGACATATATCCTGGAATAAATTGCCTTCTTCGACTCGTAGCTACATTGCCAGTTAGTATTGCCACAAGTGAGCAAACCTTCTCGACGTTGCGGCGTTTAAAAACCTAATTAAGAGCCTCAATGTGTGAGAAACGCCTTGTGGGACTTTCTCTCTTGAATATCCACAGAGACATTGATGTAAACATTGACCACATAATCACTAGATTCGCAAAGAAGTCGAAAAGGAAGTTAAACTTTGTCTTGTGAGAAAATGTATGGAAGAAAACCGTTCAGAAATACTAAAATAATGTTTAGAGGGGACCCCGGAAATTGAAAAGCGCTCACCTTCACCAATGTTATTTTTCATAACAAAGTTTTCATGAATCTATTTTCAAATGTTTTTTAGGATCCCTTAAGGTTAATTGAACTACTTTTTAATGCATAAATATTACAGACTAACACACTTTTGATGTGGAGTTATATATGTTTAACATTTCAAGCCAATTTAGTAGGGGAATGTGGGGCGAAGTGAAATAGTAGGGCAAAGAGAAATGGTGAAATATCTACTCCATTTTTAGCACTACTTAACTAGTAATATTTTAATTATGTAGTAAGATGTGTCAAGTGTAGTCTATTCCAGTCAAGAAAAAATTACCTCCGAAAATCTAATCGTATGATAATACAAGCAATTTTTTAAAAAATGATACTCAAATTGTAATATTTTGTTGTAACTCAATAATTATTTTGATATTATCGAATGATGAATTGGGACCTTCTAATATTCGGTGCAGTATTTATTTAGTTAATATTTAGTTTACTTGTGTTTTTAATATTTCTCACAATTAGTCAAAGCCACTCATTCAATCATCTAATAAATCACCCGCGTTTTATTTACTTAGTAATTTGATCAAAAATATTTTTCACAATGGAATAGAACCTATTTCATTCGAAAAATATTTCAATTTTCTCTTTGCCCCATGGGAAAAAAAGTGAACATTTTCCACCTTTTTATTTGAAGAAACAATTTTACTGCCAAAACTCAAAAATAAGGTTTCAATGCAAGTTTTGTTATAAAATACAATGTTTTTTCTATATGTACTATAATTTTCAAAACAGATTTCCAATTTGTTCATTTTGAAAAAGCTCTGTCATGTTAACTATTTCACTTTGCCCCACATTCCCCTACTAAAAACCCTGTATAATTTCACCGAGGTGTTATAAAATAAGCGTTTTCAATTAGAAACATCTATATATATAATTCTCTTACGTGCCGGCAAATGAAGGGGTGAATTTCTAAACCTCTGTTGGCAACACTTCGCCGATAAATCATATAAACAAACTTCTACGTTGTTTTGAAATCTTGAATCACAGAATACTCAACGAACTTTTTTTTTTTTTGAGATGAGTTTGAGTCGGGCTGTGGCCCATTTCAACCTTAATCAGCAAAGAAAAGCTCAAAGAAGGCAGGAAACCGTTCTTGAATCCAATTTAAGACGAGCCATTTCCAGAGTTGTATTCTCTGATTCGCTGCCGATAATTTTTAGCGGCTGGGGAATTTTCAGTCAGCAGTTCCTTCAACAGATCAGGTGCGTCACACAATGCCGGTAACCGCACCTTTCCGTCATGGCAACATTTAGTATATTTATTTGCAGTATTACGCTCTTTCTGCCAATAAAGAGCACCACAAAATTCGCATTCTTCACACATTGCTCCACAATCATGTTCATCGGCAATGTTGTTTTGAACGCGTAGGCGCTTTGAGCGTCGTCTATTCTCTGCTTCAGTACGACAGTTCAGTTCAAAATGAATAACCGAGAAAGAATTTACTTTATTCCTTTTATTCTCAGCTGAAAGGTTTCGCCAAATTTGTTTAGGGTTATAGTAGTTTTAGTATTGTGCAAGCAAAGTAGCCTTGGCGAGTTTTCGCGTTTTTAGTTAAACCATTTTTTGTTCGTGACGTGGCAAGGATTCAGAATAACAACAAGAAGGACAAACGTTTGAGAAAATATGTTTGGTGCTCTCTGAGCCTGTTTTTAGTCATGGCCAGCTCTATGTGGCATTATCAAGAACAAGATCTTTTGAAGCAGTGTCAGTTGTGGCTCCCAAACGGGACATTTTTAATTGTGTATATGAGGAAGTTTTCTCAGATTAGAATATATAAGAGTGTAAATATGTAAATATATATAAGAGTGTAAATAATGTAAATACATCCCTCGGGGGAGCCTGTAACCCCTAGAGGGCGCGTCCCCAGGTGGCGGATAGGGGAATGCCTTCATTGGTTTTCCAATGGGTGGTAGAAGGGAAATAAAATACCTTCCGCGGACCAACAGGTAGAAGTGCAATCTCTCCAAAGCAATGACAGACACTTTTGTATCTATAATGGTAAAGTTGTGCACATTGCCAAGGCAGTCATCTTACATACAGCAAAGTTAAACTGTCGAAAATCTGGCTAAAGCAGACAAATTAACATTATGAACGTAATTTTCATATTGGTTAAATGGATGGTGACCTAAATGCAATTACCAACTTTAATTTTTACGGAAAATTTTAGCTAGGCTAATGTATTGGCATACAGCGAGCGAGCGAAGCGAGCATGGATCGCGAAGCGATCCACAGGGAACTGCGTAAGCAGTTTCGGGGGTTGGCGAGCGATAGCGAGCAGGGGGCGATAGCCCCCTAGTTGTCATAATGATTATAACACGAGGCTAAGGTTTTTAATTATACCCATACTTCGTTTGAGTTTTTATAAATTAATTTATGTTAACTATAAAATATTATGTAACTAAGAAAATCATACCTTCATAACGTGTAAGTTTTATTGTATTTAGTTTATAGTATATTTACATTAGTAGTATTGTATTATATTTTATTTCATGTAAGAAATTATTTCTTTGAAAGTAGTTGTCGATTTGTTCTTAATGCCCTGATACAGATGACATACCATCTTGATACTAAATGCTGTTTCTATTAATATTATATGGCTTAGCCAAGAAACTACCATGCGATTTTTCTCATTCTACATTTTTTATAAGCTAAAAAATAAATCTATTGTTTCCAAAATAGCTTCTTGGATAGAAATGACTCTTCTAGGCTACACATTATTTTAAAATGTTAATAGTTGATTCCCTCAAAGAGGAATTAACAGACGAAATGCGGTATTAGGTTCTTCAATGAATTAAATGTATTCTGCCACTCTGTCCTCTGACTCCTGAAGTACAGTTGACTCTTTTACCTGAACACCCAGATATTCTGAACAGATTTTGATGGTCCCAGGAATCACGTATGCATTACTTCCGTCTCCCCCTATACTGAACACCCTCTTAAACTGAAGACTTTCGTTCTGTCCAATGAGTGTTCAGAATAGAAAGAGTATATTGTACTTCCTTAGCAAACAAAATACTTTTAATTAAATATGCTTTGTGTGTTTTGTGTTCTTTTTCATGACTGAAAGTTTTTTATTTATGTAAAAGAGAAGTCAATTAAAAATTAAATGAAATAGTTGCATTACTTTATTCCTTTGGGAGGAGCCAAAGACTTCCCTTAGACTCCCCTAGACTTCCCTTAAAATCTGCTACTGACTATTCAGTATGGTATTGGTACAATTAGAAATTCTTGTCCGTTTTATAAATTTTTAATTTTCATCTTAGTATAATCTAGTGCGTTGACCAACATAAATGACTGCTGCAGCTCCTAGTTCAAATTAGAAAAATCAGGCCTCCACAAAGTTTAAAAATTGTAACACTTAGAATATACTTAGTTTTCTTAGAAGCATACTGTATTTTTTGTTTTATATATGCTAAAAATGCAACAACGATTTGTACAACAACTAGAAAGTAACAAGCACAAGCTTTCAAGAAACAAGCACAAGATTTCAATATCAACGTTTTCAGATTCTTCATACATAACGAAATATGGTAAAACTACGATTTAGACCGAAGAAACCCCCTTTTTTTGACGAGCATGTCGTAACCCCCCCCCTCCCCCACCAAGATACCGTTGTTTGTGGGTACACGTTTGGTGACCCCCCCCCCTTAACCGGAGCCTGGATCCGCCCTTGATTCATATATATCTAGTATATCTAGACCACCATATTTTGAACTACAAACCAGGGTCGGGCTCAAGGGGAGGGTCTCGGGTGTTAAAACCCCTCTCATTGACAAAAAGAAACTAATATAAAGATGAGTGATGAAATGAAGTTTACTTCCATTAACCGCTTAACCGCCAAACTATTGACGGAAGATCAAATTTGAGTAATTTTTTGAAATTATGTCTATTTATGTCTAGTAAATATAGAAATAAAATAAAATTTCCAGAAAAAAAATTTTTACTATGTTTTTCAGTGTGTTCCATTTTTGGAACATTGGCGTTTTGCATGAAGTTTTTTTTTTTTTTTTTCAGAGAATTTTTTTAAACTAAGAGGTTTTTGAATTCGGTTTTTATCTTAGCATACTATATTACGGAAAAAATAATATTTTAAATTGCATTTATGTACATACCAGAATTCAGAAAATCCAATACAGAAATATCTAATGCCCATGATATGAAAGGAAGCATTGCTGGTGAAGTCGTTTGTCGCAATGGAAACATTTCTTAGTCGTATTTTTTTTGCACACCGCACAACGTCCTTGAGATGCAGATACAATATAATGTCAGTCAGACATTCTTGATTGTTTATGTAAATGACAACGAGGCCCTGGATGACTTTCCACTCGTACTTTTCTTCTTAGGAGGTGAGTTGATATTTTTCTTCGGAACTCTAAATGCTTCATCTTGACTTCGTGTAACTCACAATGAAGTAACCAACTAGCTACAACTGAAATATTCAGAGCATTACTAAAAAGATTCCACCACCAATTTTTACTCCTCAAATGAGGTCTGTAGTTTCTAAAAGTTTATCCAAGACGTCCACACCCTCCATTCTTTCATTGTATCTCTTGATAAGATGAGGTTGTGGCACATCTATCTTGCATTTCTGCTCATTTGAGTAACGTTTTACAGATGCAAGTGGCTCATGTGTATAACAATTAGATGCTACTGTAACCACTGCATTATCATTCCAGCTGCACATGTACACTGATCCATCAGATCGATAGTCAAAATTTCCTCGATCTTCTTTAGAAAGGGCGTTTTTGGATTTCAGTGGACAATGGCCAGTTCTGTTCTCACGAATTGTTCCTGTTGCTCGTACACCTTTTTTTGATAGCTGAGAAATTAAGTCATATGATATAAAAAAGTTATTTAACTATACTTCATGCTTAGACGTGTCAGTCAAAACTGATAATAGATCACTTACAACCTGGATCCTAATTGCACATCAGGGGATCCTTCGTTTTTGCCTGAATAAATCTCCATGGAATATGGGTATCCACTTGAAGAGCACAGCATCCAAATTTTGAAGCCGAATCTTATTGGTTTTCCTCTAATAAACATTTTACATGAATGCTGACCGTATAGTAGGGAACCATAGATTCATCTATGCTCAATTTTTCATGAAATACACCAAATTATTGAAGGTTTTACACAATTCTTTGTAAATAGGGTATACTTTTGCAAGTTTGTCATTTTGTTTTAATTCATGGTTGTCCATCAAATGAAAGTTGTTTTTTATTTTTCGAAAACGATTTCGAGGCATAACTGTTGGTACAATTGGCACTATGTATCTTCTGCACTGCTCCAATACATATCTTCAGAAGGAACGGAATGGTACCCACTCAATAGCAGCAAACCAAAAAATTGTAGGATTTCATCTCTGTCAACATCTATTGATTCTCCTTTTTGCAATGCATACAAGTTTGTCATATTTGCTAAGTGTTCAACATACTGCAAAGGTAAAATTTTAAAAAATAAATCAATTGGAGATAAATCCACTATATTCGGAAATGTGTGTCGAAGCGGTTCAATACTTTCTGACGAAATCAGTTTCTGAAAATTAGCTTTCTTCTCCCATGTTAAATCCATTTTCATTTTTTTTCTACTTTTATTTCCTGATAATTCCAACTTTTTCTTTTTTTCCATTTTCATTCGCTTTTTACTTTTATTATCTAATGATTTCAGACTTTGTTCTTCCTTCGATTTTTTTGTTAAATTTTCACGAGAGTTGGCGGAAAAAATGTCCACCTGTCTACATACATCAATTGGTGTAATAGGTTGTAACTCGTCTTCTAGAATGTCTTCTTCCTCAGTGATATTGCCTGGTTCATCAGGGGGTAATTGGCATATATCTACATCTGACAAATCCGAATCTGACAATGTCTCTAAATAAGCCACAGCTTGTTCTACAGTAAGAAATCTTGTAGACATTTTTTAACATTTATGAACAGTTGGTATACGTCAAACAGAATTTCGTTTCGCTCGAAAACAAAGCTAGCGAATTATTGAACTGCATTTAAAATGAAGAATAAAACGCTCACCAATATTATTTTTTATTATCACGTCACAATGCAGCTGTCCGAGCAGGTGTGGATTCGGAGCCATATTGTCCGTCAAACAGTAGACTGTTATTATTTTCTTTGCTAACGAAACGTCATATCCTTTCAAAATATAAACTTACTTGGTTTTGCCAACATCTACATCAGAGTACATTCAAAATGAGAAGAAAAAAGAAACATATATAACGAAAAATGAAATTTCCCCTTTGAAGTCGAACGATTAACTTCTTGGAAATTTGACTCCCTAAAAGCGCCAATGTTCCAAAATTGGAACATGCTATTTTGAAGGGGTACACCTTTTGGAAATATCATTGTACATTTCTACAAGCATTTTAAAATCATACATTGAAGTATTTTTCACAACTATAATAAATATCATCAAGTTTTCTGAAAAAGCCAATTTTTGGTAAATTTTATAAGAAAAAGTTACAAAAAGCTAAAAAACACGCATCTTTGAAAAATCGCAATAAATAATTGAAAATATATAAACAATCAAGCTTAAAATCAAAAAATACTTTGAAATAAGACTAAACTGTGTTAAAAAAAAACTTGTTTATTTTAACCTTATTTCTTGGGAAAATTTTCAGTTAAATATGATGTTCCATTTTTGGAACATTGGCGGGTAAACGGTTAACTTTAGTCCTAATGAATGTGTTCAGTTTTTCTTTTTGATAAAATTTCTTTGAAGTATTGCCGTATCTTTATTAACTGCAACAATACTTTGGACAGCACCTGAAGAACCACTGAATGGTTTGACAATATAAAGCATTAACTGTGTTAATTTTGCTTCTTATATGGGAGATGTGATGAATCTGACAATTTAGGAACAGAGAAGAATATATAGTAAACAACCAATAAGATTTGATTCAAAAAAATCTGTAAAATGAATATACATTGGGGTCACTTTGACACTCCAAGTACAGTATGTTAGTATAATTTATTGCACAATCTAAGCAAAAACTTAACATTTAATCAAAATAAAAAGTGTATGTTTTAATTTCTAATAGTGACACTCTCACTGCCATAATTTTACATTATTATGTGAATATAATTTTTTTTTTAAATCTACAAGCTTGTTCTTGGTCAATGAGGGCCCAATAAATGAGGTTTTACCATAATTTAAATCAAATAAGAATGATACAACTTTCTTAAATAGTTTTTAAAGTTTTGTTTCCCCCAACAAATTAAGCAACTCTTTAAGGAAATCTTAACCTCTGCAATATAGTCCCTCACTAAAAAATTCATGATTTCAAGGCTTAGTGTTGTTGGTTCCAACGATGTCACATAGTCTTGCATGAGCCAATTTCCAAAAGAGGCAAGTCCATTTTTCACTACAAAAGAAAAACTTTAAAAAATAAAAATGACCTAAAAATACGTTTTTTATTCAAAAAATATTGAAAAAACTGAATAAAAGTATTTTTATATCAATCAAAATGAACATGTATGTACTTTTAGCAGTAACTGAATTAATGACTTATAAGCTTTAAAAACTTTTATAATACTTGACATGAATTCAGATGCTATTCAGCTCACAGGCAACTTGAAGATGTTTTTGCTGCTTCATAATTAAAAATGCTTACATTACAAATTAAATTAATTCAGCATGTGGCAAAGCAATGAAAAAAGCCAACTTTCTCAAAAATACACAGATATTGTTTTAAATTGTAATAATTTATATTTATTAATCTACTTGTTAAAACAAAATAGAGATAAATATAAAATGTCAATTTAGACATAACACATTTAAAATATGCAACATAAAGAATACATTACTTTATTGTTTTATTATACTTGAAAAAAGGTAATTCTGTAGCATTTCAGTAAATTTTAAATCTGTGAAAACTCTTAAATTCCAGCACTTAATAAAAACTTTTTAAAAGCCCTTAAACAACTAAATCAATATAGGGACCACTAGAAAGCCCTTCCTTTTTACATCGTTCTGAAGAAGGCCTTTTAAAAAGATATACAGATGCTACAGTTGCCGAATCGATTAACTTCACTTGTTAAAAAAACCTCATGCTTTGATAGTACTTCATCAATGTTTAGCTTGTGAATTTATATTAAAGTTTTTGTTCAGTACATTTCTGACCATGTGATGGCAGAAAATGTAACACAAGGTCCTATTCTCTCCTATGAAGAACACTATCTTTTTCATCACTTTTCTCGACTCTTTGTTTTATGTAGTTAATCGATTTGGCAAGTGAGGCATCCATATAATGCCTCAAAATACTCTACCAACCTTATGTACACCCACTGCCGGATCTACGATTTTCTCGAGCTGGAGAAAATCTAGAAACTGCCGCCTCCACCCATCATCCTTCAAGCTTTTGAGCTTTTTATCAGGGTGTCCACTCAAAATTTTTTTTCAACTTCCCTGACTTTTCCAGGTTTTCCATACCAAACAAAAATTTTCCAGGTGCTTTTTTATAGGTTAGTTTAGCTACTTTTGTGATATTTTTATTGGTTGGCTGTGCTCAGGGTTGGCTACATTTTATGCACATTTCGTATATATCACTGTTTAATGTAAGTTTCAAACTATTACATCCATCCATCCCTAATAGATTTTGTTTTTTCGGAAACTTAGAGAACGTTTTAAGATATCACTTCATTAATATGCACAATAATCACACAATAATTTTACTAATATGTTAAAAAAATCTTATTGAAAATGTTGGACCTTAAGATAAATAAATACCTTTGAGCTGGGCAAATTTGTGCTTTTTTTAACGTTGTTTTTCTTATTTTAATGTTGGACCTTATTCATCGAAGTAACTACACTATTCCAGTAGAATATAAGCTATCAAAAAATGACCGAACAGCACACATATTCCATGAAAATAGTACATGCATTAACCCAAGGATAAATGAAAAAGGAATAATTAGCCATAAAAATCTTTGCAGTTTTATCAAACTCATTAATAGCAAATGTAACAGTTCGTATAGGCCAATTTTCATGAAGTGAAAGCATGTTTAATTAGAATTTAAATGAGAGATTTAAGTCTTTTTTTTTTCTTTTTCTTGATATTGAAATATAATTTACAAACTTACAAAAAGAGCATTGCTGTCTTTCTACAAATTCCATGTACTCTTCATTTGACATATTCTGTGTCCTATAATCATTTCTCTGGAAGAAAAAGTGCATATCATCAATACTAAAAGCAACTCCAATAAAATCTTATGATGGTTTTGATAGAGATGAAAAAAAAAAAATTAGTCTGAAATAAGACACATACTCAAAGGAAGTTAGACCTTATACTACTAAGATATGAAAAAGTTTTTGATTTCAATATGATTGATATCTTTAAAAAATCTTAAGAGTACAGATCTCCACCCCCGCCCAAAAAAAGGTAGTATGCACAATTTAAATGTATGCAGTAGATAATATTACAATAGGCATTTGATAATATGGGAAAAGATTATTTCTCTTATCAAACTGATAGCACTAGCAAAAGCTAGTAATAATGATTCAGAAGCTTTATAAAAGAAATAAGGAATGTAGTGGTAAAAAGTAAAGACGTACCGAGTAGCACTTTGGCCGAGTAGCCGAGTACCGAGTACTCGGCCTTTCACTACTCGGCCGAGTACCGAGTTACCGAGTACTCGGCTTTTCACTACTTGGCCGAGTTACCAAGTACCAATTATGTTTTAAGAAGAACCACCGACACACATGTGATGAATTTTGAACTTATTGGAATAGTAGTATAGACCTCCTTGTCCATATAATAGTTTTTAAAACTAAATTCCTGCTGAAATTTAATTACGCATTATATAAACAATTTTGTTTGTGTCAAAAATTTTACAAAAAAAAAATATTTTTAAAATTAAAAATAAATAAAAAGTATGATTTATCAAGTTGGAGTTAAAACAAATTACAGTGAAATCCCTCTAATGCAGACACTAACAGGACAATTTTTTTTTTGTCCGCAATAGAGAGGTGTCCGCAGGAGAGGGGTTAATAATGTTATTCGCATTGGAACTGGGGAATTAAAAATTGTCCGCATAAGAGGGATGTCCGTTAGGAGGGGTTTCACTGTATACCAATCAATTACAGTTCTAGTCAACATAAATAATTTTTAAAAACAGATAAAACAAATATGCAGGAACACTGCAGACACGTGTTTCTGACCCCCCATTACAAGGAACGTCTTTTTCAGTGCATAACATGTGAGCTAAAGAATGTAAAGACATACGACAAAAAAATCCGAGTTTTGTCTTTAAATCCACGAGCTCCAATTTTGTGCATTGAAAAAGAAATTCCTTGTAACACCAAATACGTGTCTGCAGTGTTCCTGCAGTGTGCTTTTAACGTTGTTTTATTTCCTTTTATTTTTTAAGCAAAGGTATTTTTATATTTTTTATAAATAATTTTTGTTTGTAGCAAAAATTCATTCTTAATATAAAAATTCCATATTTTCTATACTTACCTTTTTTGCATAATTTTTAATAAATAAGTTTTATTAACTTTGGGGACATTAAAATAAAGATTTATTCCATTGAAGCATTACAAACTTCATTTATCTCAAAATTTAAATTTGACTTATAAATTTTAATTGTAAATGATTGCAGAATATAATGCTTGCTCTTTTTTTTATAAATTTTAGTATCTGTCTTGGACATCATTCAACTTTTTGCAACTACTCGGTATTGGCCGAGTATCTGATCAGAATTTGGCCGAGTACCGAGTACTCGGCAAATTGGCCGAGTAGGCCGAGTACCGAGTAGTTACCGAGTACTCGGTACGTCTCTAGTAAAAAGTTTTTGAAATAAGCTCAATTAACAACAAAATAATATGATTGAATGTTTATGTTACACATACAAACGAAAAATTTAAAAATGAAAGTAACTTAGAACTTTAATTACAAAATCTTTGCTCTGGCACTACTTTCCCTGCATTACTGTTTCAGTCCATAATAGGGAATTACTTGCTTAAATTCTTTGGGAACAAACCCTCTTGTGTATATTTTTCGAACTATAAAAAATCTTATAATAATTCCCAATTAAATATTCAAGGTGCCTCTTATTCACTGATCAATGGGTTGCACTTTGACTTTTCTGCTTGCTGGGCAAAGTACCACCTTACCATCTGAAAGCTTATGGAAATCCGCCTCTCTTTTGAGCTTCAAACAATGTCGATAAAAATAAAAAGTAAATAAATAAGTACATTTTTAAAAAGGGTTTCTCTTTTGTCTTTTCATGATGTTTAATTTTGTTTTTTAAATTTCCTCAAAAATTTTCTTAGGAACAACATTTACGAATGCGGACAAGTCTTATTAGATTATCCAGGAAAATTATTTGATTAAATTTGGATCTTTAATATTGTGTCAAAGGGGAAATATTTGGACCAGGGAGGTTTTATTCTTACAAGTGGGGTATTTGGTTATCCCTAACATGAAAAAGTGGGGCTGACAGTGACTAGTACAAATGGTAAAAAACTCTTGTGCATTTTGTGGCAAGAGAAGATATTAGTAACTATAATAAATGCTGTTATAGATAGCATGTTTTTAAAAAATGTTCAAATGAAAGCCTACCTAGGTTTAAACATTTGCACAAATCTTTTACTCAAAATTTTTTTTACAAAAAGTCAACTCTTACATCCTTTTACATCTCATTACCTCATATCTGATGTGATCAATGGTACGAAAACATAATATTAAGTCCTTAACTAATCCCTACATTTCAACAACCTATCAGAAAATAAGACGTGAGGGCATTATCTGACATGCCTGGTGGTGTCAGTCAGGCCTACTGTTTAAGAAGGACAGGAGTCTCTACTGACCCCTCTAGCTTTGCAAAATCAATGTTAATACAGATAAATAGATGTGTTTTTTGCTGTTTTCAGATAAAATTTGCAAAATATCCCCCCCCCCCCTCTCAAAGAAAAATTCGAAATGATGGATCTGATATCAGACTGAAGTTTCATTCTGAAGAGAGCTATAAGACAAATGTTGCAAAATTGCTGGACAAAGATACATGGAAATCGAGTGCTAATACAACACATTCAAAAAAAAAGATGAAAAGTTTCAAAAAATAAAAAAAAAAATGTTACCAAGATTAAAAATTAGCAAAAATATTTAAAAAAAAAATAATAATGGCAAAAATGAAGGCCAAACTTGAGAAATGGAATAGAAGCTGAATTTTACACACAAGACATCCAGGTACACCGACAGCTTAGGTGGCTCCTAGTCAGTTTTCTTGTTGGATCCTCTTCATCCTAAAGGTAGACCCAGCTTCTGGTTTTGGAGGGGGTCATTATAAGAAAAAGGGGTCAAAGTACAATACTGGGGTGCAAATATGAGTCTGGGATGGATTTTTTGAAATATAAATCCCCAAAATGCAGTTTTCAGCTTATTTGGTCGCTTAACGGGGGCATGATTACCCTCTGGGCCCACTCCTGCTTCCCCTCGGATCCCGAGGACAGTCCCAAGTTCCCGACAGGGGTGGCATGGATGCTTCTTGTCCTTGGAATCATTTACTAAATTGAGCAGATTCTTGGAAATATGAGAGGCAAAAAGTAGGATTAAAAGAGTATTAGTATTCCAGAGCATCAAAGTTAAATATATGGTGGATATTGTAAGTATACGGAGCAATATTTCCAGTTCTTAATTTTCCTATTGGGTGAATGTAGAGAGCTCATTACAAAAGTTTGACCTACATTACAAGTCTGCAATGGCCATTGATTTTGAAATACAAAGCAGTTCCTTTATATCTGGCTTGTACATGTACCATACAGTATCGAAAAGCAACTTTTTTTTTTTGTAAAAATGGTATGATAAAAAGAGTGGGAATGAAAAAATGGCTAGCTGTCTAGAAAAATTTCAACAGTAGGGAAGAGATTGGAAAAAGTGAATATGATCTAACAGACAGCCTTTTAAAGAGCATTAATACTCCTAACATGTTATCTGAAATTTGAAAAATAATAAGAAAAACAGATTGAATCTTTGAAAAGAGATCCAGTACAACAAGTGTGAAAAAAATGAGCCATTGAAAACAGTACAGAATGACAAAAACCTATTTTGCATCTTTCAGGTTTTAAACTGTTAAATATTTGATGTATCATACACAAATTTGAGAGGGACAATTTAAAAAAATTCTATAAGAGTATCACTCTGTTGATTCTCACTGCCAATATTAAAAGCGGTAAAAACAAAATAGAACTTGTTGAAACTTAAAATTGTTTTCTTTGAACATGTGTTTTGATTCCTTTGAATAATTATTTAAAATTGAAACGCTACCGCCCCCAGCTTGTTGTCACTCACTAGCCCCCTGGAACTCCAAGCCATTCGGGTAGCTTCCCAAACCAAACTCCCCGCTCTCGTTCAACACATCCCTAACTACAACATTACAGTTAAACAGGTGCTGGTTCAATAGTATGCTCATAATAGAAACATATTATTTTTCCTACTTCATTTTTACAGCCTTGACAATCTTCCCAGAATCAAATGGTAACTGCTCAAAATATGACGATTGTGCCAAAACCTCAAGTATCAAAATATTCCCCACCATTGACCGCCTTAATGTCAACTTAAAATAATTTTGTTTCATATATGAAAAGCTATTATTCAAGAAATTTGAGTTACAGTACTACTCCAATATTTTCCCAATCTACTGGAAACTATAGCATTTGATCTAATTTTAGCCTTTGAATGAAATTCAGCTTGACTTTTCTACGTCATCAAGTTTCAATAATTTTATTGGTTCCTGTGACACTTTCTGTGGAATCTGGCAACATCAGATTGCACTTCAGAAGAGAAGTGAATTGATTCAGTGTTTAGTTTGCAAGGTTGAAACTCACGTGCATGTTCTGCGTGCATTTTATTAATGTTCCTATGCGGATATAACAAACAAGCTGTTATTATAATAAGGTTTCATCTTTCCTCACCCATATATGTCACTATAATTTTTATGCTGTAGTAAGATAATAAATAAATTACATTAAAAGCCTAAAACTAAAGTTTCAATACAGTTGAACTCAATTAATACGAAAAGTCAAAAATCCACAAATTTGATAAATAATACCTTTGTGCTGAACAGTAAAGTAAGAAAAACAACATTAAAAATAGCACAAATTTGCCAATTACAGCATGGCTTTTGTCGGATGTCTTTTCATCCATAAGCTCATTACTTTTTGCATTGAAAAAGGCGTTCCCTGTAACGCCGAAACATGTGTCTGTTGTAATTGGCAAATTTGTGCTATTTTTAACGCCGTTTTTCTTACTTTAATCCACAAATTTGTTCATATTAACCACTATTCGTAGCGTGAATGATCGATACTTTGAAAAAAACAAAGAAATGCTTACCAATATTTAAAAAACTTTACTACTAATACACTTTAGAATCTCACTATTAGTATATTCAAAAAAAAAAAAAAAAATATCACTTATTTCATACAAATAAATATTTTGGAAAATATTGAAAGAGGAAAATGATAGTTGACAATGGCGGAATAGGTTGTAATCCACATTGGAAGATGAATAGTTTTATCGTCAAGTAAATTGACATGTCCATAGGTAAAAAAATGAATGGGCTTTATTTTCTATGTCAAATATTTAATATTTTCTTCTCTATACACAATGAAACTTCTACTACCTAACAAAATGATGAATAATTTCTAAAAAAGAAAATTACAGTATTCAACCACGAAAATTTTAAGTAAAGAGGGCATAAATTTTTGTTTGTCTTAGTCGAGATTTTCAATTTAATGTATGTACAGTAAAACCTGTCCACAACAATACTGTTGGAACCTAAAAAAATATTTTTATAGACCAGTTATCAATATAGACAGTTTGATTATTTATGCTGCCCTTTTTGCTAGGACCAAGGAAAATATTGTAATAGACAGTATTGTTATAGACAGGTTTCACTGTATTATACATGAAATTTTTAATGTAGTTAGATAGCAAACCAAACTTAAGGAACAACATGGTTGTTTTAGCTGTAATTTTGTTTTAAGAATGATCATATTAAGAGAGTTCAACTGTATTTGCAGTTTAATAATCACTTGTATTGAAAATAAACTACTTGTAACCTTGCCTTAAAAATATTTAAAATTTTTACAGCTTTGATTCACTTTGGCATATTTGCTCCTGAATCCCAAGAAAATGGAAAATTTTATGCAAAAGCAGGCTAAATAGACAGGGTTGGCAAAAACCCGGGTTTTTTTTAAAAAGCCCATGGACCCAGGGTTTTTTGGGTTTTTTTAAATAAAACCCAAAAAAACCCAACTAAAGCTGGGTTTTTTAAAAGAAATGTGGGTTTTTTCTTTTTTTTTTCTTTTTTTAAGGAAAATGTGGGGTACTTGTAGCACATTGTAGCGTAAGTATATGGACAAAGCACAAAAATTGTCTTGGGGTAAAAAAAACTGGAAAACTAGTTCAAATTCAGCGTTTTCTGAAGAAAAGTATAAAAGACGACAAAACCCAAGAATGGTGAAGTTTCAGATTTTTTAGTTTTCATGATTACCAACAGTTAATGCAAAGTTACTTCTCGAGTGAGAAAATCTGTTGTTCGTTTTTAATTGCTACTACTTTTTTTTTTTTTTTTTGCATTTTACTTTCCTGTATTTTATTTTGTTATGCAAAACTACTGTAGAACCTCAAGTAGTTTTTACTCCCTTTTTACTGAATTCCAGCTTAATCAAAATATTTCTTTCAATTTTATGTTGCCAGTTTTTCTATTTCTGTGTACAAACTAAGAAATATTAAACTTTTTCGTAAGATAATGAAAATACTGTACATCCTGTTCTGTTTTCTGCCCGACCGTTTGAAAAACCTGTTAATTTCTAAAAAATATACCTTGTGTTTATTCGAGATTTGCGAAGTGTTTGTTTGCAGGAAATAATTCACATGAAAGCCTTTTAGCTAGAGTAGTTTCCTCTGTACAATCTGCAAATATTGGGAAAATCAGACGTGACAGGACTTAGTCAAAATAATTTGAGTCCATTTATTTATCAGTTAAAGAAAAAAGTTAAATATATTTATTTAAAATCTTTGAAACATTTTTTTAATGCTGTTAAGAGTTGAGAAATACTATTTCAAAAAATTTATTTTTTATGTCCAATGTCTGTGGTGAAGAAGAAATGAAAAAGAAGTTTAAATTGTGAAAGTATTTAAATTAATTTTTTTAAAAACTTCCCAAAAAATTTAAAAAACCCAAAAGTGGGCTAAATAATGGGTTTTTTTAAATGGGTTTTTTCAAAAAAACCCATTGGGTCCGACCCAATTGGGTCCAATCCGGCCAACCCTGTAAATAGAAGTTATTACTTTAAAAGAGTACAGTTATTGAAGAATCATTTTACATGTAAATATCTAGATGAAAATACATACATAAATGAGACAGCATGAAAAAGGTTAATAAACAATAAGTCTTTTAATCCTTAACAGCTCATGAAGAGTGAAAAACTTCTGTGAGAAACTATTTTACTTCATTGAAAAATGTATTTCTTTATAACCTAACAGAAATAATTTTCTGTTTTAATGGCGTTTAAATTAAGTGACTGCACCAATCTTTTAAAGTTACAGTTTCTACAATTTAAGCGCAATTCATACATTGTCCACACATCTCTCATTCTCTACGTTAAGCGGACAGACGTACGTCTTCCGAAAACAGAGAAGCATTCATATATTGCGGATACATGCAAAGCACATGACAGTACTCTCACGCAATAGAGAGTGCACTCTTCTTGTGGAGACCAATGAAATGTGACTCCCGACTGGACAGACCTCAAACATCTAGCTTCTCGCCACGTTGACGGGTTCCATACAATACGGCCTGCTGTCATGGCAACGCCAACCCAAAACTGGTATTGGGAGAAAAAATCACTGCTGACAAAACGTACTGACAATGTGTGAATGGTGCTTAAGTTGTCTACATTTGAGGATTGTCATTTACTTTAAATTTTCATGAAACTCATAACAAACTAACCTGGAGTCTTCTCTGGCTGC
This sequence comes from Uloborus diversus, assembly GCF_026930045.1. NCBI lineage: Eukaryota > Metazoa > Arthropoda > Arachnida > Araneae > Uloboridae > Uloborus > Uloborus diversus. Next base: position 109,701,864 of record NC_072734.1, on the reverse strand, counting down.
CTAGATTAATCACTTTCTGATCCCGGATTTCATTTACTTCTTCGGGAGGTAAAATCTCCCCCAAAAACTGTGCACAATCTTTAACCCGGGGACCTTCTTCTGAGATTTCTGGATGACAAAAAATTAATCAAAACAAGATCTTACTTTTTGAAAAAGTAGAAGAGTGGTATTTCAATATTTGATTCTTGAAACTCAAATTTCAGCACTTATCGGCACTAGTTGGTTTTGTCAAAACATTTTAAAGGAGCAACTACCAAAATTAGAGCTCTACGGAAAAATAAAATGAAGGTGCTTTTATTAAAACTGAGGAGTTTTTAAAGTTTTTGACACCACACATGCATTTTACGCATATTACAAAAGCATCCTGTGTATGTTCAGGATTTCCAACTTGTAACAGAATCTTAATTTTATGTCCAATAGGAGAGAAAAAAAAAGATTTCAAATAAAATCATACTTAACCTGAAAAAGCGGATATGAAAATGAATGTTAAGTTTGGTAACCGCAAAAAGAGCACAAACTAAATTCAAGGTTAGTTTTGGGATATTTGGCATTAGCAATATGTTGTGCAAAATCTACATCAAATGGCAATAAACACCATATTTCATAGATATGGTTTTTAATAGCATTCCAAGTATTTTGGGATGAAATTTTTTAAAACCACCAAGAACTTCAGAAGGCTATACTCAAAAACAGAAGGAAAGAAATGATGTGTCACAAAAAAAAAAGAAAAAAAAAAACAATTTTGCAACTATTTTTTTTATAAGTAAAGTATAAAATTATAATTTTGTTTATTTTTAACGTTTTGTATCAGACTGTCGGAGTTTCCTAAAAGTATATAGCAGCAGTTCCCAACCTTTGTCCCTTGCAAAATCCAAAAGAAGTTAGCCGACCCCTTGCGAATTAAGTAATAGGTAACAAGCAAAAAAAAAAGAATCGCACACACAACAAAATTTTAGACATTTTTTTCAGTATTACATACAACCTCGTTATCTGGAATCTCACAGGATGGGGGGGGGGGAAATCGAGACATCGAGTTATCAAGGTTTTGAAAATATTACACTAGTAACTCTCAGGATTACACACACATATGCTACATACATTTATATATGAACTATGCGACCACTTTGAATTACAATTAATAAGTTAGTAATTTTATAATTGTGAAAAGTGTACAGAATGAGATTTTGAAACAAACAACAATTTCAACTTTGTTTTATTTATCTAAAAATTTAAAAATTCAAATTTTATTTTAAACCAGTAGTCACCCACCCACATTCAAAAACTTTTTCGGCAGCCATTTTGTACTACCTAAAAAAAGCAGAATAATGAAAATGAGGAACACATTTTTTTTCGCTTGAAAACAAACGAAAAATTGAAACCTGTGATATAAGTGGACAGCACATTCGAAAGAAATGCACAAAAATTCTAAACTTTGGGGAAAACACTGAGATAAAGAGAAGTATAGCACTCCATATTCTCAAAATTTCCAAGAGAAGGGATGAAAAAATTCAAGCAATTGTCTATGGAACTGGTTTTTACTACAAAAAATGCCAAAGAAAAACTGCATTTGAAATTTCTGTGCATAAATTTCGACATATCAAGAGTTTCGAAAAATAAATTTTGAGATAACTATGGAAAATACATAGGAGTTTTTATGGAAAATGCAGGGGATTTTTTTTTTTTTTTTCGAGACATCAAGGGTTTTAAGATAAAGAGGTTCCAGATATCAAGGTTTGACTGTATTGCTCAATTGTTTATAACAAGAACAAAAACATTATTACAAGATACAAAAGGACAAATGCTTCTACAAACAAAAATAATAGCTAGAAAATGAATTCAATACAAGTTCAATAAACAGCAAACCTAGTAATTATTCTTTGTTGAGATTCAGTCAACTTTGAAAAAAAATCTTAAGAGGGGTTTACTAAGTTTATGAGGCCGAAATTTTAGTTTTTTTGGAGTTTTTTTTTAACAGGAAAGAAATAATCAGAATTTGTTTAAACTTGGAGGATATTTTGTTCATCTTTTGAAGCACAACTTCAAAGTTTTTGAAGTCATTTCCACAAGAGTTAGTGGAGTTAGAAGCTGCTGTGCATGGGCAGATGCCACCAGAGCTTGTTGCTGGTGGGCATTACCAAAGCCACAATTTTTGTCTGTGATCATTACAATTTCTCTTTCTGATAAACAACAAATTTCTTTAGAATGTGAACCTAATTGTGATCAAAAAAGTTGAAAACTGCATGTTATAGATGTGTTTGATTACAATGTCCTGTTTTTCTACCATTTTTCACAATTCTTGAATTAAAAGAAATATTTTCATTAATAATATCACCCAGATTTAGGTTTATATAGAGTATAATTGAATCAAGGATATTCACACAAATTTTCAGAATCAGACAATAAATCTTTAAGCTAGAACGCCCACCAGTTGAAAAAAAACTGCTGCGAACGTTTTTGAATCTCCACAGTCACTTAAGTGCTCATAGCATCGGAGCTAATCAGAATTTTTCACTGAAATTTCGGCAAAATATTCTTGAATAGTTTTTAACCCCCGACACACAAAGAAAGGGGGTTATAAGTTTGATGTGTCTGTGTATCAGTCTGTGGCCCTCAAGAGCCTAAACGAATGAACCAATTTTGAAAAAAAAAAATCTTGTTTGAAAGGAGAGTTGCTCAAGTGTGTTCTTAGCTAGGTTGCATCTTTGAATGACATTAATTAACGAAGATATTAACTAAAATCCTCTAAAAGGTTTTTTGACATTTTTGCAGTGAAAACATATTTTTAAAATTTAAAATTTAATACCAGGGTCGTAACTAGAAAATAATTTTGGGGAGGGTTTTCAAACTTTCATGCGAAGCTTTGTGTATTTGTGCTAATGTTCAAGCCGTTGGGTTATCTATTATGAAAGTGCTTTATGTAATTAATATACATATAAAAGACATTTGAGTTTTGGAACAATATTTTTTCAAAACTTTTAAACATAAACAAACATTTAAATGTCAAACTGAACCTTTCTGGTGGGCGGGGGGATTTGAACAATAAGAATCCCCCTTTTGTATACAGCCCTGTTTAGTACCAAAATAAAGAGTTTTTTTTTTTTTCAGCGTCTGATTGAATGTGTTTGGAACTTCCATGTTATATAGAATTTGAATAAAGCTTTTTTAAAGCAGATTTTAAATATGGTTAAGCCTTTATTCAATCGATTGGTAACCGAATTCATTGTTGGCCAACGAGGAAATTAAAAGCAATGATTTCAAATTTTTATCTGTTAAAAGTTTCTATTTGTTAACAAAGAAAATACTTGTAATATATTTTTGATAGTATAAGGCTTTTAAAATGATTTCCAATTTTCCCTCTTGATTCCACATTTGCGACTCAGTCGAGGTTTTTTTAAATTTTTAATTTTAGTTACTTGTATTAACATTTTATGATATAAAAAAAGTGGGTATTTTGACCCATCTAAACTGGTTCCCCCCTTAATGGGATAGTTGTGTAATAAAGAAGCTCAAAGTTTGGCTTAAATATCTGTTATTTTTACATTAAGTTCAGCATTTAATTTGGTTTTGCATTTATTCTTTTCACATGGAAACAATGTACAAAATGGTAATAAAATTTAAAAAGTCTTTTTCTGACAAGTCTATTCGTACATGCAAGTGTATGTTGAAAGCAAAAATATCTATGATGGATTATTACAATTTGTCCTCTTCTGGTGATCTTTGATGAATTAAAGCCTTTTGTAGAGGGCTGGATGGAATAAGAAACAAATGAGTAAATGATGAACAAAAAATGTTCAGCAAGCATGTTAAAATTCCGTATAACTACAATATTATTTTTAGGAACCCTCTTTATACATCTGACAAACCACCAGGTTTTCGCCAACCACCGGTTGGGAACTGATGGCATATGGTAATGGTCTAGGCGGAATACTGAATACAGGGTTGATCCCCGCGTGCAAAAACCTACTGTGCCGACCCTCATAAATAATTTGCATATTTTGACTAAAACCTAACTTCCTTATTCATGTACCTTCAAATTTCTGTATGAAGTTCTAAAAAAAAACAGAGGAAGGATGAATTTATAAAAAGTGAAAAAAGTTTTATACTAAGAAACTCTGAAGGTACATCCTTGAAGAAAATAATAGATACCAAACATCGCTAGTAGTATAAAAACAAGTTTTATCTTCGGTGACATCAGAGGAAGGATGGAGGTGTAGGGAACGGCGGGTGGAGGGAGTCCCCCAGAAAACATTAGAAATTGACGTATGAAAAATAATTTTTATTAATCTTTGGTTGCGTTATGGTGCAAGGTGAACAGAGTAGGGGATATTCAAGATCCATGGAGAAATTTTCAAACTTGATGTCAAAAATCACCGCTTTAGGAACGAAACTTAAGGGGAAAGTATTGTTGGGGTTCTTCCTGGAATTCTTTCAAAATTGAAGTGGATTTGAAGATATTTTCTGGACCTTAGCTATAAAGGATCACTGCTCTTCCTGAAAATGTTCCGAAACTGAAGATTTAAACACGCAATTTTGGGTTATCTTTGTTGCAAAATTGGAGGGAGGCAGATTCGGTCCTCTCCTATCGAAAGTTTTAAAAATTAAAGTCTGAAGCGCAAATTTATCTGATTTAAGTCTGATGCATATTCAATGTTGATATTAAATGCGCGTATTTGTATGCACCTTTAGAGGAAACCATATTTATGACACAACCTCCAGGTTTTGAAATTAAAGGTAAAGAACATTTATACTGTAAACTCAAAAGAGCTATATACGGCTTACATCAAAGTGGCCGTTTATGGTATTATGAAATGGAAAAAGTTTTGTATAAAATTGGTTTCCCAAAATTTTCAAGTTGTAATTATGTTTATTTCAATGAATATGTAATTTTACTTCTTTATGTCGACGACATTGTTTTATTTGGTAAAAATGAATGTTATATAAATAGCGCAATCAACATGTTGAATGAATACTTCGATCTAAAAGTATTAGGAAAAACATGCAAATTGCTAGGGGTAGATTTCTTAAACGAAGAAAATGATTTGTGTTTAAGCCAATCGGAATATATTCAGGAAATTTATGAATGTTTCGAAAATAACATTCCTGTAGCATCTTTACCCATTAGCAAAGGAGTCATTTATTCAAATGTTGATTCTCCTAAAATTGATGATGAAGTAAAAGAAATGACAAAATATCCGTATAGAAATTTAGTAGGTTGCTTAGCATTTGTAGCAAATAAAACTCGTTCAGACATCGCATATGCAGTAAATATTTTTAGTCAATTCCAATCAAATCCTGGTATAATTCATTGGAATGGCCTTGTCAAATTACTCGGATATGTTTGGAAAACGAGAGATTTAAAACTAAAGTTACAATGCAGAAAAATTCAATTGATTACTTTCTCGGATTCTGACTTCGCATCAAATCGAGACGATCGCACATCCTTAGGCAGACAAATTGTTTTTCTAGACAAATCGCCGATTGAATGGCGTACATTTAAACAGAAAAAGTAAGCTTATCCACTATGGAGGCTGAATTTGTTGCAATGACAGAATCCGCTAAGGAACTGATGTGGTTTGATAGGGTATTAGATGAATGCATCGAAAATAAAGTAATCAAAAGATCTAAATTTAAATCTATTCTTTTTGTTGACAATCAAGCATCAATTGATTTTGTAAATTCACCTATTGAAAATCATAGAAGCAAACACATAGATGTGAAACTATTTTTTATAAGAGATCTGGTTTGTAAAAATGTTTTTGACATTAAATATATTCAAAGTAAGGAAAATTTGGCAGATATTTTCACGAAATCTCAAACCCGTTTTGAATTGCAAACATTTATTGAAAATATTTATTGTGAACAAAAATAACATTGTTTTCAAGAATTTTTTTTCCAAATTTTGAAAATGTTTTTTGTAACTCTCTTGAGTATTTGTATTTGCATTTACATCATATGGTATTTTTCATGTTAAATCTCTTACAAGGTGAACAATTTGATTGTTGTCTTCGTTAAAAGTCAAGTAAAAGCCACTAGATCGTTTTTCAGTGTGGTAATTGATGAAGTGAATAGGATTAGGGTTAATTAATTTTTGAACGGAAAAATTGTAAAATTGTTAAAAATTACTTTTTCGAAATATTTATGAACTTTTAATTTTTTTTTACCTAACAAGAAGTATAAAACATTAAAACTGGAATTTTAAATGGTCACAACTTTAAGGGCCAAATTTTTAAAGGACCAAAAGTTTATGATAAATTGAAAAAAAAAAAAAAACTTGTTTGAGTTTCTCTTAGCGATGCAGAATGCTTTATGAGAAGTTTAAAATAGAACTCAAACATAGTATATCAATTTTTTTTTTCAAAAATTGAATTTTATCATTGATCAATATTAGAAATCCTAGAGTTTTTCTTTTTACAATGTATTTATGTATGCTGATTTGAACAGTTACTTCTGTATTTTTTTCATGTTTTTCAGGCAAATGTGTATAAGGAACTTTCAATCGAGAAGTAATTTAAATTGATTTGACAAGATGAACTTTCCTTGAAGATGAACTTTCCTCGAAGATGAACTGTTTTCTGATGTTGTGTTTCAGACGTTACGGATCTCCGGAATTCCTTTTGTCAATGTTGAATTAAGTGTTCAACTAATTGTTGTTGTTCTATTAACATTGTTATTGTGTTTTTTGTAAAAGGATATGGCTAAATTTTTACATTGTTTAATATTATACAGTTTTCAAATTTTTTTAGATTAGCAAAATGATAATGGGGAGGCCTTGATAGACATAGTATGTCAATCTAAGTGAAGGTTTATTATCATTATTCATCATGTTAGATAACATTTAGATATTTGCATGTTTCATATCATTGTTCTTTAACGAACGCTAGAATCCGTGACGTAACTAGTCTTGGAATAGAGAACGGCATGTGTAGTGGGCGTTGCCCATGACGTGACTACTTTGACGTCGATCCTTCTAGAACAAGTGACGTCACGTGCACACGTTTCGGGCTTGGCCACTGAAGATCATGATCAGGTAGCATTGAAGTGAAGATATGCTAATGAGATTCTGAATATAAGCAAAGCTGTTATCAGTTGATGTCTCTCTCACTTCTTGCACAGCCTATACGCGTTGGCTCATGTCAGGCAAGCCAACTTGCTGTTTGTTCAGCAGGCTTGGGCTGATAGCCTTTTTTGTTTAATTGAAGTAGTATGACGTTTGTCCATTGAAGACTTCGTTCCTCATGAACGATAGTCAGGTCAACTGATAATTACTTATTAGTCTAGGTCAAAGGGGTATTTGCAATAATGGTATACTTATTCTTATTTACTTTTTTGTTAAAGCCATATACTGTTTTTATCTTTTAATAAATTAATTGATGTTTAATGAGCTATTTGTCATCAATTATACTGATTCACGAACTCGAATTTCACTCTGCTAAATGTATTACGTTGTTTGGGCAAGAGTTAGTTTTAATCATACCTTCCCATCCAACACTTTTCCCAAGAAATTCCTCGCCACTAATTTTAGAAGCACATTTTTGGCTATACTTGGTAATGATAGAGGAAACATGAGGAAATTCTTAACCGAAATATTTTTTCGAACTGAAATCAATTTTAGGCTATCTTTGGGAAGGAAGGTTTTGAAGGCTCCCTGGCGGATATTTCTAAAAGCACAATTTTCAGTACTTTCTTTTGTGACGTTAAGGACACTGGGAAGCATTGGTTAATCTTTCTGGACATTTTTGACATTAATATCTGGAAAATCCAATTATAGACTATCTTTGGTGATGTTAGGAGGCTGTCCTAACATCGCAAAAAGTTACATATGCCAGGCGGTTTTCCTCCAGAAATGTTTAGAAATTGGAGCCCCAAAATCAAAATTTAGCATTGTTTAATAACGATAGGACAATGAGCATGCAGGGAAACAGCGAAAATTTCAGTTTGTTGTTCATATGTATACTCTATTTAGGGAGTAGCAATTATATATTGTCTCCCCCTGTATCTGCGCGATTTGAACCACAGAATTTGTTGTTTCAAGTGCTTGTGAATGTTAGTATAGTTTTTCCCCCTAAAAATAGTCATCAATATTATGAGTCTATAAAAGCTTGGGGGGAAAAATAATGGCCCCCCTTGGGCTCCTTTTAGAAAGCACTTTTTAATGCGTCAGAAGGCGGCCATTATGTCTTGTCTGTATTCATACCTGACTGCTGGCTCTGCCATAAATTTTGCAATCAAATGAAACATAAGTGTAAAGGACAATGGACTAGCACACTGTGCACTAACACATTCTATTTTTCTATAGGGAAATCGGGACATACTTTGATTTTTTGATAAACATTCAAACTTCAGCTTATTTATTCGACTTAGATTATGAAACATTTTGCGTGATTAAAAGAACTAATGTGGCCTGCGGCCGCCGCGTGCGGTGCACACCTACTAGGATCAGCCCTGACTGAATAGTGCACACTGGCTACCAGAATCACAAAAAATGGTAGACACTTTTGACAGCCATTTTTTTTAAAAACATCTTGAGTATAAAAAATAAATAATCTTAAGGAAGTTTACTCTGAATTACGCTGCTAAAGTGGAGTTGACTGATGCACTGAACATCTCAGGATTGGAAGCATATTGTTGTAGCACGATGTACGATATGATTTATAACAAATAAAGAAACATATGGTTGTCACTTTGGTGACTAAGCCATTTTCAATGAAATGGTCACCAGTTGGTGACTGCTAATCTAGAGCTTTAGCATATGGCCAGCATTAGCATTTGTCAGAGAAATACCATATATATTCGGGTGTAAGTCCTACTTTTAGGAGAAAAATCGAGAAAAAATCAAAAACCCCCGTATAAATCGAGTCCCTACTTTTTGAAAATACGGGAACGTTTTGCCGCTAATGTTGAATTTAAACGCTATAAAAAAGAGGAAAATGAAATATAATGAACATTATTATGTGAAAAACGTCTGATTTTCATTCTTTCACACCAAAAGGGCTCACTTTTGCGATTGCAATTTTTGTAAAGAATTCAACTTCGCTGTTATGAATTTTTTTAGTGGTTGCTTTTATTTTGATTTTATATCAACAAAATTTTATGCTGCAGCCATATCATATTTATTTTTAAAAAATGAGCAATAATATGTGACAATCGGGAAAATTCGCAAATACGGCGCTTCCTACACTTTTCTCCTAGTCAGCCGTTTACTGTTAATTATTTATTCTTTACTTCACAGTCAGACCATATAAAACCATAGCAGAAGTTTCAGTATTTACTTCTTTAGCATCTGCTTAAAAAGGATGGACTAAAATCAGGAAAATGTTAACGTTTTCCAGTGTTTTTTTCTAAGAAAAAAATCGGGGGAATTTTTCGAAAATTCTGTTTGTATATAAGTTGACCCCCTGATATCATTTTTTATAATAAATTTCTCGACTTATACGCGAGTATATACGGTAGTAACTAACTTATTGCAAGTAAAAGATATAAGTAAACACTCACCTGGGTTATATTCAAAGGATTTTTTCACCAAAGTGCTTTTATAATCTTTAATTTTCATGTAAGTTAAAAGTCTTTGTAACTTTTCCTGAAAAGATGAAATAGAAATGAGAAGAGCACATGTATAACCTTAACCATTAGATAATTTCTGTGTACCAAACAGGTTAAAAACATAAAACACTTTACAAGACAGTAATTTTTGTTAATTAAAAGAGATTACATTTAAAGCAAGCTTTTATATTTAAAACTGAAAAAAAAAACCTTTTTATCAAGTGTGAAATGGGGCATTAAGGGTATTTATTGTTTTCGACTTTTATTTATGTTTTCAGTTTCTAAGTAAAAAGCATAGGGGTGCCTGGGGAAAAATCGTTGCTTTTTTCTTGTTTTCCCCCCTACTTGGCAACACTATTTGAAAAGGAAAAATTATGCTGATAATATTTACATATCAGTCAACATTTTAACTTGGTTAAAAAAATCTAGCAACTCACTTACCAGGCTTAGCAACCAATTTCTTTTTCAGAATACCAATTTCTTTTTCAATGGTGGGTGTTTTTCGGCTTTTATCGGTGATCATAGTTTACAGCGCTCCATTCATCGTTCTGTCAAATCTCACCCCCACAAAGTTGCAACACATTCGTCAATTTTTAATTAACAACCAAAATATTCACTAGAAAATATTTATATGGCAGAACAACGTTTGTTGTGTCAGCTAGTATCATATGAAATATTAGGTATTGAGAGATAATATGCTGTCTTTTCTATTTCATTTTAAAACCAATTATACCCAGAAGATAAGTACAGCCTCACTTACAATCACAACAGAATCCTAATGCCTCATCGCAAAGTTGCACTGAAACAATTAATTTTCCTGCTGAAGACAAGCACTAGTCACTCTTTGAAGACAAGGCTAAGACAAGCAATCATAAATACAGTTCCCCAACAGCCATTTTCTAGCACTGGTGAGACTATGAAAAACTTGCAAAAGCATAAGAGAGTGCAAGTAAAAGTGGGAGAAGCTTTAACTAGAGCAGGTGGCTGCAAGAATATACAGAGAGAAACAGGCAAAAAACACGAAAATGGGAAAGAAAAAAAAAGACAGACATTAAACAAACTGATAAAATAACCAATGGATGAGGAGTGAAAACTAGCGATGCTCCAACCGTACTACCCGGCAGGTAGGAAAAAGCAAGGTTGACCAGTATGCTAGGAAATTCAAATTTTTCGGCAAGCTGGATAATTTGAGGTTTATTTAGCAACAAAACAAAAGCAAATCTCCCCATTCAGTTCCAATGGTGTATTGCATATAATATATGCTTGTTATTTATGGTAGGTCATAATTAACGGATTTAATTATATGCCAATAAAGTAATCAATTCAGAAGCAATCATTGTTACTGCGATTTGTTCATAATCTTTTTTAAATAAATTATTTTAGGTTCCTTTTAGCAAGGCGAATTTATTTTTTATTTATTGAATAGCACTGGCTTAGGGATGATAACTTACTGCTTAAATGTTTGCTTAGTTTTAATTTAATTTTTGTAAAATTATTTATTATTTAATAATTTTTTCTTGTTAAAATAACAAATGACATTGTAAGTTAATATTTTTACAAAATGAAACTGTTTATTAATACTAAAAAGATATGTATAGAACTTATATTTTTTAAGCTGATCATATATTTTTTATAGTATTAATTTTTTTCCCCTAACCTCTATTTTTCCAGCATGCCGGAAAAGACTAGCCAAGTGATATTGAAAAGCTGGTGACCCCCGAATTTTGCGGCATGCCGGCTAATGCAGGGTAACACGGTAATTGTTAAATCCAGTCGTTGGTGACTGGGCCGTTGTTAAAATTGTGGACGAAGTCGAATCACAATTCATATGTTTAATTATTATTTGAAATCTCAGCTGAAGGTAATATGCTGAGAAGATGCTACAAAATCATCTGCTGAATTATCCTATGTGTTCCCCGAGAAAGATGACATTGCTGATGTGCAGGTAGTAAAAATAACACTTGAACAAAGCCGTAACAGTTTTTGCCAATACACCTTTTGTTCATAAGTTTGGTTCACTAAATATTATAATGTGATTATTTTGGGTCAAAGTTTTGATTCTCCAATGCAATGGAACTCAATTCCCCCCCCCCTCCCATTAGTTACAATGTAGTTCAACTTTAAACAACATATACCTATTTTCCCCCAAGCATGGGGTAAAATGGGTATACACCAGGGTAAAAAAGGTATAGCTCTTTACACAAAAATTAAAGCAAAGAGTAAAAGCAGACTATGTTCAAATTAGACCTAAGATGTTCAATGTATAGAATATTGAACAAAAACATGATTACATTTCATGATGTTTCTGCTATGGATGGTTGAAATTAAAAAAAGCTGTTTTTTATACCCATTTTACCCTGGGTGACCCTATAGAAAACATGAAATTTGAATTGCATGATTTCACAGGATTGTGATCATAAATCACATCAAAAATTCATTTTACTACTTTTAACCACTTTGTAGTTACTTTTGTAACTTCTGTGCATTTGAAAATTAGTTATAAGTTTGAAAGTTAGAAACAAAGCACATTAATTATCTGTTTACTTGCATATCTTATTTTTAAATGCTAAAATCTTTAATGCTATCACTTATTATAAAGAGAATTTTTTTGGACATATGAGGGCAGTTTGATAAGTCTGTGACTTTCAGATAAAAAAATCAAAATGAATACCAAAATGCAGTTTATTTTTCAACATAATCTCCTTTCACAACTATACACTTTTTCCAACTATGTTCCAACTTTTCTAACCCTTCCAAAAAATCAGATATTTGAAGGTCATCAAAATACTCATTTGTGGCATTGGTTTCTATTTTTAAGATAGTCAATGTGGATTATGCCCTTTGAATTCCAGAAAACTGAGGTCATAAACTTTCCAACTGATGGAACTGTTTTTGCCTTTTCCGGAGCAGTTTCCGTAGAAGAAGTCCACAGTTTTGATTGTTCTACCATTTCAGGTGTGTAGAAATGTATCCAAGCTCAATCCACTGTCACATAACGTCGCAAAATTCACTTGGATTACACTGGAATTTGTCTAAACACCGCTTTGACATTGTTACATCCATTGTTCTTGATCCACTGTCAGCAAACGCGGCACTCCTCTTGCTGATAACTTTTTCATACATAAATGTTCATGCAAAATGTTGCATACACGTTCAGATGATATGTTTACCATATTAACTATCTCATGCACTTTCACACAGTGATCTTCTAGCAAAATATCATGGATTTTGTTAATCATTTCTTTGTTCGTGACTTCAATTGGACGTCCAGAATGTTCTGCGTCTGTAGGGCTCGTATGGTCACAGTGAAATTCTGTAAACCACTTTTGTGAATCATACCATGTAATGGAGCAGACTCACAATAATTTTTTTTCACCTTTTCTTCCGTTTCTGAAATTGTCTTTTAAAAGCAAAAAGTAATGCTTTATCGACCACGCGAAATTCTTTTTTCTCCATAACGAAAACCAAATTGTCTGCTGTTTTCTTCTGATGCCAATAAAACACAACATAATTTAAATAGCGTCTGAAATTTCATGGGTATTGCCAAATGTAACTATAATACATAATTAAACTGCATTTTGGAATTTATTTTGATTTTTTTCATTTAAAAGTCATGGACTTTTTAACCGCCCTTGTAGAAATATTTATTAAAAACAAATTGCAACTTGTCAACTGCTTGCAAATCATGTGCTATGTAAGAAAAAATCTTAACTGTCAGTTGCAAAAAAGGGAAGGGAGCAATATTCCTCTTTATGGCCAATTAATTTTATTGCAATACAGTACAGTCAAAAATCTGAGTTAATTGCAGCTCACCTCACCTCGGATTACTGAAAACTCGTATCCAGAAAATTCTTCCAGAACAAAAATTTACACTATTCAGACACCATAAGAAGTAGTACCTATTACATCCTTGTATAAAGAAAAGGATCTATTGTTTTCACAAAAAAGTATCACGCATATTTCAACATAAATTTCCCATTTAATTGCACCTAAATAAATTTTGACTTTAGTTTTTCTTGATATTCGTACAATATTAAAAGCGCAAGGCAAGCAAAACATGCATATTGGTTTTTCCAACCCATTTCGGGGTGTTTTGTCATGATGTCCGTATCATTGTGTGTGCGTGCATATGTAATATGTATCTTGGATTACACAAAAATGGTTAGTTGTTGGAAGGTTTAGATTGTATATATGCAACCCATGTGGCGCCAAGTTGGGCACCTCTTTTCTTGATTTTTTGCCAATTTTATGTTTTAAGTTATTATCTTTAAGTCATCACTTAATTCATAACTTGTAGTCAATGAATATTTTGTACCACTAAGGGAGTGTTGTTGAAACCAACCTCTCAATGTATTTTTATTATTTACTGTGCAAAGTTAATAATTTTTACAGTAGCAAAAGAATTCTATTTTCAGATTTTAATAGAAATCATTTTTTAACTGCTAAAGAATTTAAATTAAAATATAAATGAAGTACCTCGGATTAAGCGGAATCACGAACTTTCGAGACTCTACTGTAATATTTTAAAAAGTTCTAAAATACAAATGAAAATATGTCATAACAAGTAATTCCTATTCCAAGTTTTCACTTTTCAACACCATCTAAATCAGTGCCGGATAAATGTGTATAATTTCACGAAATTTCACCTTCATTCCATACAAAATATTGTGAAGTCAGCCTTTCAAATTTGTTTTTGAAATATCACAAGTGAACTAATTGTCTACAGCCTAAATTTAAACAAAGAATTTTACTTTTTTTTTTTTTTTAATGTTACTCTATGAAGAAAAAAATCTAGCAGCCTAATGACTACACATGATCACGTCTAAAAAGTTTTACAATGGAATAAAAGCAAAATGCAATTTTCACACTTACCTTATTTTTTCGGAACAGAAAAAGTATGCTTTGGTGCTCTAGAAGCTTGTCACCCCGCATATTTGCTATCTTATTCGCATCAATAAGCTGCAGAGAAAAAGAATAATTAGTTAATATTAAGAGCTGAAAAATTTTTTCGAAAAGTAAGTACACAGTCGAGTCCCGACTTATGCGAGGGATGCGTTCCAAGACTCCACACGTAAATCGAAATTTTGCGTTGTGAGAAATGTACGTATACAATTTTTTAAAAAAATACCAAATTCTTTTAGACACTGTTAAACACCCATTAAACTGCTTTAAAGTATTCCTCAACTATACATTACAGTTTCTTACATAAAGAACTGAACTTTTACTGTTTTTAAAAAACAAAAAAAGTTTGTTTTTTTCAACATAAAATACTTTGTTGCACAAAATGAATGATTCATGGGAGGGAAAGACATAAAATAAAACACCATGGCATGCACAGTATGTAGTAATAATAAAATGTTGCACTAGGATGGTACTGCACAGTAGATACAGTAATAATATTCATGTGTTGAAAATTCAAGATGGTGATGATTTATGATCCTTTCTATTTTAATACATTTTTAAATACGATTTCTTTACCTTGTCTTTTATAACGTTTCCATTTATGGCAACAGCCTCTCTTCCTGAACTCTTTAAATCCACAGTACAAGAGTAGCTTCCATTTTCATAATACAAATTTACTTTGCTTAGACACTACTTTGTTATTCCATATTGAAACTAAGTTCTGTAGTCTAAGTTCTAAGTTCTGTTATTTTGACTTTTAAATGTATGTATGAAAGATTCACTCATACTTATTTTCATGCTACCTTCGACGTTTTGTACTTGTTCAAGCATATCAAGAATCTTAACCTTTTCTTCTTCTTTTTTTTTTTTTTTTTTTTTTTGGCAGGAAAACTTTCTTTTTCTTACCATCTTCAAACTTTGGATGAAACAGCTTACGAAGGCATCATTCTATTTCATCAACTTTAATAATCAGAATGAAAAAAAAAAGAAAGATGCTGAATGGTTATTTGATGCACTAAGAATGCGATGCGTGTAGACTAGTTTGGTATTGAGAACTTTCCCTGTTGTCAGTGATGCTAAACGGATGTAATAACATTCACGAAATCAATATTTAGTAGCCAAAAATGAAGCCGATACTACCTTCCAAAAAAAAAGAAATCGTGTTGGCGACAAAGAATTTGCGTTAGCTCTAAAATTCATTACTCGTGAAAAACTCGCGTTATAGCCTTTCCGTGTAAGTCGGATCGCGTTGTAGTGGGTTGACTGTACACTTAAATCTGTTTTTGTGTGGTCTCTTTTGTGTGATTTTTTTTTTTTTTTGTGCAGTACATGAAAATTTTAATCAGATCGGGACTCAATTGATGAAATTATACATAAAGAGGACATGGATTAGTTTTGGTTTTACGCGGATACAGCAATCAGGTGTCTGGCCAGAGAAATTTTGGGTCCATTAACGGACCCTTCATAAAAATATAATCGATCAAAACGGACACATCACAAAATTCTGATCAACCAAAGCAGACCGACCCTTCACAAAACTCGAATCAACCAAACGGGATCTTTCACAAATTATTTAATGTAAAAGCAAATCTGAAATCAAAATAATGCCAATTTTTCAAAAGAAACGTCCTGGGCATATTTATTTATGTGATGTGATGCTTAGGCATTGTGCAAGCAAACAATAAATCACTAATGCTACCAAATATGGCACTTATTGTTGTTTCCTTAAAAGAATTAATGAACTTAAGGTAGTTATTTTTATAACTTGACTTTTTTCTTTTTCACAGCAGAATCAAAATAGCCAGCAACGATGCTCTTGTTATAGATTTCTCTGAAAATGGTATGACCCGCAGCTTGATATTGCTGCCTCAATCCCTTTCTCCCTGCTCACAATCTAAACAATAATAACATAAACAGAGAATTGAACTTTGTACTGCTAATGAATAGCTATAGGGTGCAGAGCCCAATCAGATATTAGACATGCAGCACATTTCTATTTCAGGGTTCCCCTACAGCTCAACTAAGATTTTTAAAGACACTGGGCACAAAATTCATTTTGCCCCCCCCCCCCCTGTACCCGCTTATTCTATATAATGAAGCAATAAAATATTTCGATACTTGCGTATTAAGGCTGCTCTTCAGTGGGGAAGAAAAACGATCTCGCTAGAAAATGGGCCTTTTCTTTAAACGAAAGCAGTGTACATCAGTGAAATGATTGATACTTCAACAGCCAATAGAACGAACGGTGACCGATGAAAGTGTGGATCATGTGACCTGTCACATTTTGCAGGGGGACAGACCGGACGCTCCCCCTGCTGTGCAAGTCAAGGGAGGTATAGCTGTCGGCGAAATGAAACCGCAGCTTTTTACAGACCCTTCCAAGGAAATTCTAGTTCTTTCCCTCTTGAGTCTTGACTACATAAGTAAAAGAAAAATAACTCAATGTAAAAGGCGCGAAATTTTACATTGCCGCGCATTTTGCAATCCTACTTGTGATATTAATTTATTTGTATTCGCGCTAAAATTAATTTTGAAACAAAGATTTTTTCCCCCATTAATACAGTTTCAGATCTCATCTAGGAAAAATTAACGAATGAATGAATATTTGCAATAAATAAATTCATAAATTCGTTTTATTTTTAGAAAAATGTTCGTTATTGAAAATTGATGATTTCAAAAAAGGAAGGAAAAAAAAGATAGCCTGCATGACCACACTGAATTTTAACGAAATGAACTCCAAATTCTAACCAAAAAATATTCTTTAAAAATGGATGATCCTACTTAATATATTTGAAAAATCGAGTGCCGAATAAAACTGGGGACTAACTAGTTATCGGTTGGCGAAATTTTTTCGCTTCCTCTGCCTGTTTGCCACTCTCCCCAACCCCATCCGAGTTGCCAGAAAACATTCTTCTTAAAAATGAAACTAGATCCTCTTTGCATAGTTAATACTTGATTGTACAATAAACATTAATGCCACTAATTAGTTACACTAACCTTTATTTGAACTGATAATATTTATATTTTAGTGCTAAATTAAATACTACTTTGTTGGTTAGTTACCTGTTTTACAAATGCAGTGGCGAATAGAAAAAAATGTGGCTACTATAATTGCCTTTTCTCACCACTGGTGACCAGAAAATTCCCCTAATCTTTATCTTTGAATCCTTTTCTTTTTGAAAAAATATTTATTTATTTATCTAATTTTATATGTAGATGAGAAGGCTACGATAGCATTTCTCAAGGGGTTGTTATGGTGAAAGTTCTTTCAAATTGAGCATAACAACGGCAAAGTCGCGGACGGCTACGGATAAGGATTTCCTGAATTTGAAAAATTAAAGATTTTTCTGTGATCTTTGTTTGTATGCAGGGGTGCTCACCCTGCTCCAAGCTCAAAGGCAAAAATCACTCCTTCTCCCACTCTCAATGTTTGTAAACTATCTTGCGTTGAAATTTTGGAATAAAACTAAACCTAGCACTTTTAGAGTTTCAGATTCCCAGTTACTAAATTCGGCAAAATACATGAGGTATTACATACACTATATGACCAAAAGTATTGGGACACTTTCAAAAATTCACAATTTTACGGATTTCTCGAGAAATAAAAGACCAATTGCTCTCTGCTCTGTAATTTTTTTTCTCATGAAAAGTATACTCCAGACGTCAAATCCAATAACAATTAAGTCTGCTATTCATTTAGGGGACCAGCAACAAATAATCCGTTCTTATCATGAATCACTCTGTAACGATGGCAGGAAAGTGTTGCCAGTTTGCTAACAATCCCTTACCATTCGTCGCCTATCCTAGAATTATAGAAATTCGGCTCATTAGATCGCTGATAACTTTTTAAAATTTAAAGAAATTGCGGTGGAATTTTTTTCATGGATTGTAGGATGTATCTGAGCTTTGAATTATGAACGTTATAAATTGCTATCTTTCGTGCATGCGCAGTGAAAAATTAATAGCTTTAATTGTTCATATTTCATCAAATTTTCAATATTTTAACTTCAAATTTTATTATTATGTTTCTCTAAAATGCTGTCAAATATTCTAAAAGTTTAGTAACGTTTGACGAAATACTCTGCGTAATATGAGGCGAAAACCGTCAAAATTTTTTGCATTTTCGGAAGAAATGCTTATATTTCCATGGGTATAAGAGATATTTTCACAAAAATATAAAAATAAGTTTTTGATAGATTTTTAACTCATTTCTGAAAATTATAGCTTATTCCCAGCAATTTGCAATGAAAAATGATCAAAAAACTTTTTTCCTCAATTTGTTGTCGGTCCCCTAAATGAATAGCAGACTTAATTTTTATTGGAAAATGACAACTAGAGTATACATTTTATGCGAAACAAATTATAGAGCAATTGGTCTATTATTTCTCGAGAAATCCCTAAAAATGTGAATTTTTGAAAGTGTCCCAATGCTTTTGGTCATATAGTGTATATAGTGCTTCTACTTCAACACATTGAGTTTTTATTAAAATTTCCTAATAAGTCTTGTGAGTGTCTGATCCTCGTTAGTTGTCATAATAAATATTAAGGGTTGTCCTTTTTCTCAGGAGGCACGAAAATATTACCTACATGTATATCTGCCTGAAAAAAAAAAAAACCTCGAAATACTTAGGTGAAAAAAAATCTCAACGCCTCGCTCTGCCAGATTTTAAAGTTTTTATCGCTCTGCCTCGTTTTCATGCATCTTGCATTTAATGAATCAATAATAAAAAATAAAAAAAGGGCAAGAAACAGATTTGCAGGAAATACATAAAGTTAAAACAAAAATGAAAATGAACAGCTTACATTTAGGAAAGCAATTATAAGTACAAGTAAGGGTTCACAATTTAAAAAGAAAAAAAAATCAAGACAAACTTTTTCTTTTTAAGTTCTGTGTTACGCACTTCTGTGCCGAAAAATTATCGTATCGTGTCTTCAGTCACAGAATAAAATGAATGTTCTAATCAAATGATTATCAAGTAATTTTCATTCGTGTGGAACAAAAATCTTTTTTGAGATCCCACATTTTCTATTCTATTGACTCCTAATTCCTAATAATATGTAAATACAGCGAGAGAAAGGATTTAGCTTCTTGTTTAGGAGAGGGAACGATTTCTATATTTAATTAACATGATCTTCATCGTAAGCATACTATTTACTCAGAAATACTCCCTATTTTCCCAAGCACTCTGTTTGGGGGCTATGCCTTTTAATTTTCACGAAAATAAAATTTTCAAGATGCACTTTTAGACGAACTCTGGTAGTATTTGGAAGTAAGTAAGAGGTCCTGTGATCTTCCACCAGCAAATTTTTGAACTTGAAACGCCAAAAACACAATTTCAGGTTCTTCAATTATGTTAGGAAACGGGGAGTTCGGAAGCTTTCCCCGGAATTTTTCGAAATAGTCTAAAAACGCAGTCTTAGTGTGATGTTGGGGGGAGGCAAAATTTTCAAAGTGTTATAAACATGATTGTAGGCCATTTTTAGTAACGTTGGGGACATTCAGGTTTTTGAAATCAAAGTTCCAAAAATGCAATTTTAGACGACTTTTTTTTTTATGGTCAAAGAAGGACTTTTCAGAAACTCCCTTCCCGAAATTTTTTGAAATTAAAGCCATAAAAACGAAATTTAAGACGATCTTTAATGATGTTTTTTGAAGGGAGGGGGGGGGTGCTTATGTGACCTGAAAACCTTTATGCCTGTAATTAATTTTTTCTACATTGTATTAAAATGCTGATCTAGCTTCTGAGAATGAAAATAGAAAACAGTGAAAACTTGTAACCTTCATTCTATATTGTTCACATCTTAGTTAGCTTTGTCAGCAACATAAGGCTGAAAACGTCATTAAAACTAATACATACAATGCTTAGTAATTCTACCACGGTGTGTTTTTTATATTAACCGAATCATATTAAATTGCTAATATGTTTTTCATGATTTTCTATGTATTTAATGAGTATGTTGGTGTACGGAATGTTTTCCGCAACTGAATAAATGTTTTTGAAAAGTATTTTTATTCTCCAAAAATACAGCTTCCAAATTCTTATAAAGATTTAAAAAAAAAAAAAACTATTTCTATTGTGAAAACTTTCTGAAGACATCAGAAAGCCTTCTGTATTTTTGTTTTCTTGTCAGTCTTAAATGTCGGTATTAGTAATCTGGAAATTTTGTATTTGGATGAAATTTTGCTTTTTAATTTCATCCACATTGATGTTTTTTTCCTGAAATGTAATTTTACACCCCCCCCCCTTTTAAAAGTAAAATCTACTTAAGTTAAACATTGAATGAACACAAACGATTAGTAACCATGGCGACGAAAATTTGACTTCTTAGTAAATATTAAAACAACGAGCTAGAGTTATTCTTGTCATCATGACAATCTGAAAAATCAGAGCAACATCAGCTTTGTTCAAGTAAGGATAATAAGCATTCGCAATTGCTCAAAAAAAAAAGAAAGAAAGAAAAAAAAACTTATTTTTTTCTGGAAGAATAAATATTGTCCTGAATTTTAGTAGTTTTCCAAAAATGATAGCACTGTTGGAGAAATAATATTTAAGCAACGTACTTCAAAAAATATATAACATGTTTTTAAATTGTAAATACTATTTGTACAAGCTTGATTCGCTCTGAAAAGTATGGAATAACACAAGTACATGATTGCTTGATTAAAACATTCAAAACCTGCAGTTAATCACAATATCCATATATTTAAGCTATTTCCAAAACAGCTAATTAAAAATAAGTGTTTTAACTTTTTTTTTTCATTGTTTCTGGCAATAAATAAAAACTTGGGGTAAAACGCAGGAATTATGACACAAAATGTAAGCTAGGAAATAGTCTTTAATAAAAATAAAATTAACCACGGTTCGCATTGCTGCGCTGGAAAATAAAAATTATCCTATTTTGTTTCTCACGTAATGTTTTAAAAACGGTATAATATCGTACATGTCTTAAAAGAAGGAGTAATATTGCGACCCCATAAGAAACGTTTCACGATTCTATTTGGGGTCAAATTATGCATCGTTTTCCTCCTTAGGAATTTTCTAAAGAGAAATACAGTAAAATCCTATTACAACGCATACTAATGCAACGAAATACTTGTTTCAACCAAATAAATTTCCAATCCCGATTCCGAAATTCGATGGATTTTACTGTATATTATGAATTACATGTTCAATGTGTATCTACCTTCTAAAGAAATTTGACGAGTCTGGCTTTTAAAGACACAAATAATTTTCAAAAACGTTTTTTGAGCTGTGGAAAGCACTTTATGTGTGTACCATTTGTAGTAACATAAAACACATGTAAAAACGATGCAAAATACCTAGTATCTGGAATACGATTTAATCTATATATAAAAATATTTTTCTACTGGAAGGGAAAAATGTCAACTTTTCGCATTCGACAGCATTGTAACAATGTTCATTATATTGTAAATAAACAATTTGACTCAGAAATATTCCTTTCAAATCTATTTCTTTTCAAACCACAAATTTGAAAAAAAGCAAATGTTGCTAATTTAACAGCTAATAGCAGGCATCTACATGGATTCACTTTCAAAAGCACTTGATTCTTCACGAAAGCCTTAGGAAAAGAGGAAAGAAGAAAGGACGTCCAGCGAAGGTCATTGAGGGGAACTAATGAGAGGGTAATAAATCTTACACCCCATTAGCGTTTACCCCTCAAAAAGGGGAGGTTACTATTCTAGGGCGGGGCAAATGCAAAAAGTGAACGTATTTTGAAATTTTTTTCAATAGTTAGAACATGATATTTGTTTAAAAAATGGTCGCATTATTTCAAACAAGATCTCAAAAGAGAGCTGGAAATATTTTGCGTGTCAGGGCGTTCTTAAAATTTCGATAGCACGAGTTGCAGATGTTTTACAGAGCGAAATGTCCAACAGTACCTCGTTTTCGAAGAAATTCATTTTTTCTCGAATTTTAAAAAATCGGAGAATGGACACATCAAAAAAGTAAAAACTAAAAGAAACAGACATGGTCTTGAAAAATACTCAGAAAAAAAACCGGATCCGAAAACTTTACAGGAATTTGTAAAACAAGCTCCAACTTTCCCCATAGGTTAACATTAGATCCGAATCTTTCAGACTCTCAGTGAAGAGCACCCTTAACGCAGCCATGCTAAATTTGATGGTACCTCACATCTCAATATAGTATATATGTTTAAAAAGTAGAAGAGATTTAGTACACGATAATTATATAAGATGTGGTTAAACTTTGCCCTTTGAAATAAACCGTAAATATCAAAATTATCTATGATGTAATTTTTAATAGTAAATACAGACTAAACTTGGAGTGGTTTTGGGATTTGCAAAGAGATTAAATTTTTAAGGGAAATTTTTATCAACAAATAAGAGATTTACTCCTTGTCCCACTGGCATTTGCAAAAATATCAATGATATCGTGCTCTAAATTCTAAGTGAAATCATTATTTATTTTTAATTAGCATGATAAATTAAGGGAATTTTGGGCCCCCCCTGAAATCTTAGAGGAGGGGCCTATGCCCTGTGTGCTCCAGCGGTAATCAGGCTCTGATAGGGTGGGGAAGAAATGTGATCGCTTCAGATAGGGTTATCAGCTATAAAATTAACATTAACGCTAAATAATATTTAGCCTTAAACCTTTTACAGGGACTTAATTGGAAAATATTCCTAACATTTTACCAGCTTGGAAATTTTTGCACCTTTATGGTGTGATGTTTTAACTTTATCTTGAGAAGAAAATTATATTCATTTTGAACTTTTGATGCTAACAAGGGTGCTTGTATGCCGGTTACAAACTGGAATTCCTGTTTTTTGTCCTGTTCTAATACTGAGAATCTGGTATTGTCCATTATGCTACATCTCCCCACCTTCCTTTTTTTTCTTACTCCAAATTTTCGGGAATATGTCAGTGGTTATTAACTCATTGATGGTTTTGAACATCTTATCACGCCCTAGTAAGCATGCTTCAAAAGCATTTTACTCTAATGTTCGACAAAGAACTAAAGAGAAAATTTCTTAATGACTGCCGAAAAACTATTAAGCCAGCTTCTTTATAAACACTAAATTAATTTATGTGTTCTTTATGCATACTGGGCATAAGAATATTGTGCAAAATAAGTTCATATTAAACTTATTATGTAATTTGTTATCACTAGAATGAAGGACTTTTTTAAGCTATAAAATCTAACCCTATTTTAACACTACTATTAAGTCTTAATTTACCCGGTATTTCCGTCGAACATAACCCCCGTGTAAAACAAGGGTCTACTATATAACAGTAAAAAAGTCCCTTAAGAGAAGGGACATGAAACAGGAATATTTTCTGGGGGGTTCCTCCGGCCCCCTTTCACCAGAGAAAATTTAATGCTCCCTAGACTCCCTCCCCCTACCGGGACCCCTAAATAATTTTTGCAAGTTGGCGCCCCTAACACACAGCACACTCATTTTCGAACATTAACAGATCCAAAACTTCTCACAAACTCTCAAAAACAAAAAGGAGTGTACAAGAGCCTGTATGCAACGAACATGAGTAATAACGTAGTTTCATTGCTTGTTAAAGCTTCAAAAATTAATTTAGAAATATGATAAGAACAATCCTTCTAATCAGGGTTGGGTTTAGGACTGTCCGAAACTGGTTTAGGACAGGACAAGTGGTTTTTACCATCTAAAACTGTCCAAAAAGGTCCGAAACTGTCCAAAAGTATGATAAAGCTAAGGTGGTGTAATCTAATCAATTTGTATTTACTGCAATGTTTGTAATTCTTAAATATAGTTATTAATGACGTTTAATTAATGAATATTTGATAACATGTTTCTCCAAAATGTTAATTTAAAAAATATTTTTTTTAAAAATTGCCAATAAATCTCTTATATAAAAACTTCCTTGTTCGTAATTCTTAAATATAGTTATTAATGACGTTTAATTAATGAATATTTGATAACATGTTTCTCCAAAATGTTAATTTAAAAAATATTTTTTTTTTAAAATTGCCAATAAATCTCTTATATGAAAACTTCCTTGTGTAACAGTTGATAGAGTTATGAAAGGAAATTCACAACACTACTAAGACAACTAATTTCAGTTCCATTTCTATTTCAAAGGAATGTTATTAAATGTGCACAAAAATTATTTTTTAAATCATAGATTAAAGAACCAGAAATTGATGATTAAACACTTTATGCTATTCTTTTTTTAGTTTATATTTTTAATATAATATACATTTTGTAACTACGAAAAATTGTAATTTATTGCATTTAAATCAATTATTGCACTATATTTTGAGCACTTTCTTTTCACACATCACATGCATAAATGTTGAAAATTTTGGTTTGTGGAAAAAAAAACCACGCAAATTGAAATTTTTAATGAAGAATTTAATTTTTATGTAACTAGATTAAAATCAGCTGCATAAATAAGTTACAAAAATTCATACTTGAATGTTCACATTGAATAATAGCATTAAATAATAAGAAAAAAAAATTTTGACATATTTTGTTCTATTTTTGATATTTTCTCACCAAATATAGTTTCTCAAAAAATAGTTTTGGCCACTTTCCTACAGTTTTGGACACAAGGGTTTTGAACAAGACAGTAATAACCTTGCCAACCTTGCACACATGCATAAACATAGGGAAATTAGGTTACTATTATCAAAAAATAAAATAAACTCATGCAAGGTGAAATTTTAATCAAGAATTCAACTTCTATGTAACTAGATTAAAATCAGGTGCATAAATAAGTTGAATATTCACATTGAATAAATGTTTAATACAAAACCTTACTTTGATACATTTTATTATATTTTTGATGTTTTCTCACAAAATATAATTTCTCTAAAAATATAGTTTTGGACGGGACAGTAAAAACCAGATTTTTACTGTGGTTTTTACCATAGTGTCCAAAACCTTGCCGACATTGCTTCTAATATCAGAAGATGTTTATTTATAGTAAGAGGGAAAATTAGAGGCATAGGATATTATAAAGGGCAAAATTAGCGGTTGCTATGGGTCGCAAGGCGATTAAATGGAAAAAATGGCGATTAAAAATAGTTATTGGTTAGTCACCACCCAATCATAGCCTGAAAAAAAAATAATAATGACCTTCAAAGTGTACAAATGGCATTAAGTAGTTGATAAAAATCAAAATCAAGAAGTAGCCTTTTCGACAGGGTTGGCAAGGTTTTAGACACTACGGTAAAAACCAGGGTAAAAACCCTGGTTTTTACCGTCCTGTCCAAAACCCTTGTGCCCAAAACCGTCTGAAAGTGTCCAAAACTATATTTTTAGAAAAATTGCATTCTGTGAGAAAGCATCAAAAACAGAATAAAATGTATGGAAGTATTTTTTTATATTGAAAATTTATTCAATGGAGAACATTCAACTTATTTATGCAGCTGATCTTAATTTAGTTACATAGAAGTTGAATTCTTGATCAAAATTTCAATTTCTTTGCATTAGTTTTTTTTTTTTTTTTTGATAATAGCAACCAAATTTCCCTATGTTTGTGCATGTGTGCAAATGAAAGCAGGGTTAGAAAGTTTTTTATCATCCTGCTCAAAGCCCTTGTGTCCAAAAGTGTCGAAAAATATTTCTTGAGAAACTATATTTTGTGAGAAAGTATCAAAAACAGAACAAAATGTGTCAAAATTATTTTTTTGACTATTGAATATATTTATTCAGTGTGAACATTCAAGTATAAATATATATGTAGTTTATTTATGCAGCTGATTTTAATCTAATTATGTAGAAATTTAATTCTTCATTAAAAATTTCAATTTGTATGCAGGAGGTTTTTTTTTTTCTTTTCCATAAACCAAATTTTTCGACATTTATGCATGTGTGCAAAAGAAAGTGTTCAAAATACAGTTCAATAATTGACTTAAATGCAATAAGTTACAATTTTTTGTCATTTCAGAATGAATTAAAAAATATGAACTAAAAAAAGAACAACACTAGTTTTATAATCATCAATTTCTTGTTCTTTAATCTATGATTTAAAAAATTATTTTCGTTAAAACATCATGTAAAATTTATTTTCAAAAATCATTTAAAAAATTAAGCTTTTTTTTTCACCTAAATTTTGCACATTTAATAACATTCCTTTCAATTATAAATGGAACTGAAATTAGTTGTCTTGGTAGTGTTGTGAATTTCCTCTCGTAACTCTGCCAACTGTTACATAAGGAAGTTTTTATGTAGTAGTTATTGCCAATTTCTTTTAGTATAATACTTTTTAAAATAACATTTTAGAAAAAAATATTATAAAAAACTCATTAATTAAACCTTGGTTATGTCTATATTTATGCATTACAAATATAGCAGTCAATATGACTTGATTAGATTACACCCCTTTAACTTTAGCATAGTTTTGGACAGTTTAAGACAGTTTCGGACACTTTTGGACAGTTTTGGATGGTAAAAACCACCTGTCCTGTCCTAAACCAGTTTCGGACAATCCAAAACCCAACCCTGCTTTTCGAACTATTTCATTAATGATATATTACTTACATTAATTAATGTATTTATGTTTATTACCTTGTGTAAATTAAAGACAATGTTTGGAGCAGCATTTTTACTGCTACTTTTAGTGCTGATACCCCCTTGCCTCTAAAGAAGTGGCCACTATTTCAAAAAAAAAAGCCTATAAATGAAATTGTTACTACAGGCTACTGCGATAAATGAATTTCTTTAATTTTGCTCTTTAAATCCGTATCACAACCATTATCAATAATTTTTACTTATTAAGTTCAAGAGTAATGTAATGGGAGGGAATATCATTCAGTTGGAGAGCAACTTAAAATGAGAGGGAATGTCACTCGGTTTGAGAGTAACATAAAATGAGAGGGACTATAACTCACAAGAGTATTGATATAATTCCGCAAATGTTTTGTCATTGTCAGAACCGAAATCCAGTTTGGATCTCTCACATCACCATAGGCATACCTAAGAGAGAAAAAAAACATGATTCAACAAACATAAAACTTGAAATCTATCTTCATACCTATTTCAAAATTAAAATATTTGTAACAAAGCATTAAAAATTTCCTTTGCATTAATTTTTACCTTTTTTTCCACAACTTTTAAAAAGTAAGAAAATTATAGGTATTTTTCAAACATATATGATGACATGTAGATATTACTGGCTGTGATTTTATTGGGTTTTAACTTTTAAAACATGTAACTCATATTCTCTATAGCAGAGTTTCTTGAATTTCTTTGACAGGTGGAATATAGGCACCCACATGTGTAGTTTTAGAGAAGGGGGGGAGGGGCTAAAAAAAATTATGTTTCATTCATGTCTTCAATTTAAAGAAAAAGAACTTTTACTTTCTTCTACAGTTTACAAAGTATTTTGTAATGGCACAAATATGTCGTCCTTAATTTTGAGTGGTTTTGTTGAAAAATATAAATGAAATATGTGATTTCATTTATTGTTTTTGTGCCAAATTCAATTATTTTTTTTCCAGCAACAATTTTCAGTTGCAATTTTGAAGTTAATTGCTTTTTATAAAATAAAATTTATTGAAAAAAAAACTCCATACAACACTCTATTTTCTTTTCTTTTTTTTTAGTTTGATGCAACCAAGCAACTGTCATACTATATCTTTTTTTTTTTTTTTTCATTATTTAAACAAACTCTTATCACAGAAATTTAAAAAATAGTTTAGTTTAAGGATCAAAATATATTTAAGCTTCTTTCAGATATATTTTTTCATTATGATCAAATATTTACTTTAAAATTGGAAGAAATCATTCATTCTGAAGACACTTGATTTTATAAAGTGCCTGATTTTGTAAACCGACATACCTACACTTTAAAAAGTAAGTGGTGCCAATGTCTCAATGCTCAAAAAAAAAGAGAGAGAAAGAAAAAAGAAAAAAAAAAGAAATGAATTACTTTATTCACATTTTAACTGTTTCAAAAGCGACTGGGGATTATGGTCCATTTAGGAAAAAAGAGTTAGTATTAAATATTGGCCCATGTCGTTCTCCAGGAAGATTAAAGAAGCTCTAAATTATAAGCAAGCGGCTGTTCGTCAATTTAAGGAAACTGGTCAGAGTGCAGATAAGCTCCAGTATTGTAAGGAAAGACAAAATTTTAAGTATTTGGTACAGATTCAGAAAAAGGAATTGGAGCAAAGACTAGCGGATAACATTCACAGAAATCCTAAAAGGTTTTTCGCTTACGCTAGTTCTGGGAAAGCTCAAAATAGTCAAATTGGGCCATCAGTTGGTGAGCATGGAAATTTAATTCAAAACAATAGATATATTACAAATGTTCTTTAATAACTTTTTTTCCAGTGTGTTTAACGATAACTGTATCTCAACAGTAGACACTAACAAGACACAAGCTATTATATAGCTAGCGGATTTTTTATTTTCCAGGGAGGAGGTTCTATTTCATTTGAAAAAATTAAAGCAACTAAAGCTCCGGGACCAGATAATATTTATCCAAAAATTTTAGTTGAATGGGCAGAGGAATTAGTGGATGTTATTTTAAACATTTTCAATGCTTCTTATAACTCCGGGACAATGCCAGAAGATTGAAAGCTGGCTAATATTACGGCGCTCTTCAAGAAAGGGTCTAAAGTTAAAGCGGGGAATTACAGACCGCTAAGTCTGACTTCAGTGGTTTGTAAGATTTTTGAAACTTTGATCAAAATTAAGATAGGAATTTCTTAGAGGACTAATAGTCTGTTGACTAGTTTGCAGTATGGTTTCAGGAAAGGTAAATCGTGTGTTACTAATTTATTGCATTTCTATGACAAGGTTACCTTGGCTTTAGATAACAAAAAGTGTGTGGATGTTGTTTATATTGATTTTCAAAAAGCTTTTGATAAGGTACCGCATGTTGCTCTTCTCAGCAAACTAGTTAATATAGGAATAGGAGGAAAAACCTTACTTTGGGTTGGGAATTGGCTGACTGGAAGGAAACAAAGAGTAGTTGTGAGAGGAAATCATTCTAAATGGAGTGATGTTTTAAGCGGGGTTCCTCAAGGATCAGTTTTAGGGCCTCTTCAGTTTATTACTTTTATTGACATTGATGAAAAAATTTCTGGAAACATTAATTGTTTTGCTGATGATGTAAAAGTTATGAGGATTGTAGGGAAAGAGGAACAAGTAAAACAGCTTCAAGAGTATTTAGATCATATTACTAAGTGGGGTATGGCAGTTAATGTAGGGAAATGTCAAACGCTACACTTAGGTCATGGAAATAAGCGTGCAAGTTATTATTTACAGGGTTCGGTCATTAGTCAGGCAGAAAACATTATTGATCTGGATATCTTAATAAATCAGGATTTCAAGTTTAGTCAACAGTGCAGCATTGCAGGTAACAAAGCCAACAGGATGCTTGGGTTTATCAATAGATCTGTCTTAAACAAATGGAAGAAGGTTCTTCTGCCGTTATATAGGAGTTTAGTAAGACCTCATTTGGAGTATGCTGTTCAGTTTTGGTCTTTTTATCTCAGGAAAGATATTTCTGTATTGGAAAGGGTTCAATGAAGGGTTGGTAGACTAGTAAGAGGACTTTCAGATTTAGATTATGATAACAGACTTAGGGCCGGATGCAAGTGAAACGATCACAGGTCGCTCGCTCGTATTTTACGTCATCTGCGATTTGTGCAATGCAAGTTGTAACAAATCTGCGAGCGACGCGGCAAATTACAACTAAACTTTGTGAGAGGGAGAATCCCGCCACAAATAAACTTGCGAGCGTCAATAATGGCGGTTAGCGGATGTTGTGTAGTTGCTCGTTGTAATTTTAAGGTGTCGGAGTTTGAAATTGAACGATAAAAACGATTCAATTCAAATGAGAAATGCTGCTATCAGTTGACAATTTCTAAAGGAAACAGCAAGAGCAGGAAACAGTTCTCGACAAGTTGCTAATTCTAAATGTCTGGTATGTCCAAACAAAATGAGCTGCAAAAGAGTATGCTAGTATACTTTTAAAGTCTACATACTCTATTGCTGACCTTTTTTGTTCAATTCAGCATAATTTCAAATGCCACGGAAAATAAGTTCGTAAGAGTTGCCCTTGTCCAAGGTATTTATGTTATTTTAATGCTCTGCTATTCTAAACATGAGTCGTACTTTTAGCTAGCATATTGTAATAATAAGAATATCTTGGTATTTGTTATTTTGGCAAAAAACTTCATTAAGAAGTTAAATTACTTTGTTTGAAGATATATTTTTTGCTCATTCAAGCCGATAGATTTAATTGTTTACAAAAAGCAACCATACATTTTTTTCCCTCGTACTTTACTTGAGTAAATGTGTATAACACTCGATAACTCTGGTTTTTAAAATTCTACTTAATTCGAAAGTAATCCATTCAAAATGTAAATACGTATATGCTAACAACTTCTATCTCTTGTTTTGACTGTCTAATGTTTTATCTATAATTTGAATGCTTGTATGCAAACTGATTAGCTTCTTATAACTTCAGGTATATAGAAGTCATTAGTTTTATTGAAATACAGCCATTTAAAGTTCTCAATTTGATTTTAATATCATGAAAATTATGGTAATGTAGTCTGAGAATATTGATGATTCCAAATTTCCGTCAATTTCATTGCTGCAATGGTTTTATTTGAATTTTAAAATGAAATAAGGTTAACCGTTCTTTAACTGCCTTTGCAGCTCTACAGTCAATGAGTCAAATGCCTTACCAAGCAGGCACCTTGTTTGAACTGAAGCCCTGACAGGGGAGGAAGTTTTTAAAATTTAGAGATCAGTAATAAATAAGATTACAGTTGACTTGAAAGTTCGAGGTTCTGTTTAATCCGAGGTACAACATTTACATTTTAAATTTAGTTTTTTAGTCGCTCAAAACTAGAGACATACCGAGTAGCACTTGGCCGAGTACCGAGTACTCGGCCTTTCACTATTCGGCTGAGTTACCAAGTACCAATTATGTTTTAAGAAGAACCACCGACAAACATGTGATGAATTTTGAACCTATTAGACTAGTAGTGTTGGCCTCCTTGTCCACATAATAGTTTTTAAAACTAAATTCTTGCTAAAATTTAATTATGCATTATTTAAAAAATTTTGTTTTATGTCAAATATTTTACAAAAAAAAATATTTTTAAAATTAAAAATAAATAAATAAAAGGTATGATTAATCAAGTTGGAATTAAAACAAATTATACCAATCTTATTATAGTTCTAGACCGCCAAACATAAATAATTTTTTAAAGCAAATAAAACAAATGTGCAGGAACACTGTAGACACCTGTTTCTGCGTTACAAGGAATGTCTTTTCAGTGCATAAAATGTGAGCTAAAGAATGTAAAGACATTCGACAAAAAAATCAGACTTTTGTCGGATGCCTTTAAATCCACGAGCTCACATTTTGTGCATTGAAAAAGAAACTCCTTGTAATGCCAAAACACGTTGTTTTATTTCCTTTTACTCTTTAAGCAAAGCTATTTTTCTATTTCTTATAACTAATTTTTGTTTGTTGCAAAAATCCATTTCTAATATAAAAACTCCATATTTTCTATACTTACCTTTTTTACACAATTTTTAATAAATAAGTTTTATTAACTTTGGGGACATAAACTTCATTATTCTCAAAATTTAAATTCAACTTGTAAATGATTGCAGAATGTTATATATGCTTGCACTTTTTATAAATTTTAATATCTGTCTTGGACAAAATTCTATTTTTTCAACTACTCGGTATTGGCCGAGTATCTGATCAAAATTTTGCCGAGTACCGAGTACTCGGTAAATTGGCCGAGTACCGAATAGTTACCGAGTGCTCGGCACGTCTCTACTTAAAACATATTTTCATTAAAATCTGAAAGTAGAAATTTTGCTTCTGTAAAACTAATTAACTTCCAACAGGAAATAAGGAAAAGACATTGAGAAGGTTGTTTCAACAACTGCCAAAGAGGCACGAAATATTTATTAACTAAAAGATATGTATTACGACTCCAAGATATGTATGGAGATAATACCTTGATACTCAAAATTGACATTGAAATTTTCGACAAAGAACATGTTAACATCCCTTTTGGAGAATCTGATTGCAGTAAAAAGTAGGTGCACAACTCGACGCCACATGACGAAAAAAAACACACACCACCTTCGACACCAAAACGAAATTTAAACCTTTCACAACTAACCGTTTTTGTGTTATGCAAGATACATCTCGTAGGTATACACTCTGATAGATAGAGGAAACTTGTTGAAATGGTATCGAGTGCAGTCAAAATACGTGTTTTGGTTGTTTAAAACTGCGCACATAAATATGCAGTGATATCGTGAAAAAATAAAGTCATAATTTGTTTAGACGCAATTAAAGCGAAAAATTATGTTGAAATTTGAGCAATAAATTGTTCGTGAAAATATACTTTTTCTTTATACAAGGAAGTAAAATGTG
Source organism: Uloborus diversus (assembly GCF_026930045.1). Classification (NCBI taxonomy): domain Eukaryota; kingdom Metazoa; phylum Arthropoda; class Arachnida; order Araneae; family Uloboridae; genus Uloborus; species Uloborus diversus. The sequence goes on along the minus strand of NC_072734.1, from coordinate 109,669,033 downwards.
TCCCTTCGAATAGTGTCAATTTTCAATCTTGAAGAATTTTCTGGATAATCCGAGTTATCAGTAATCGGAGGTGACATGAGCCCTAATTAACTTGGATTTTTGAGACTGTACTGTATTTCTTTTTCATTTCAAGTCATCTAATAATGAATGTAGGGACACCCCATGAGGATCATGCATCGAAACTCTTACTTTTATTATTTTAAATGAAGATTCCCCAAACATTTTTAATTGATTTATTTTCTGATCTTAACCCAAATACGAGACTTCTTTCCTTCCAAAGTGATGTCACTAGGACACAAGGGCGCCCATATAGGGGGGCAAGGGTGGGGCTCGAGCCCCCCCCCCTTTGAAATTAGAACTTCCTTGCTTTTGGTACTTTTTTCTTTGCAAAAATGAAAAAACATTTATTCTCCAGCCATTAATGAATAAGTTATTAAAAATGAAATATTTTAATGACTCCAATCTGTCCTAAAATCGGGTTGCATGCAGAAAATACCCTCCTAACTCATGGGGAAAATATTTGAGCCCCCCCCCTTACAATTTTGCATATGGGGACCCTTGCTGGGACAGAAACTATGCCCCCATAAACCTGCTAATATGATTATTCATTAATAAGTTTTTCTTGAAAGCTGATTATTCAATTTTCAAATTCACCAAGACAATCACTCAATAACCAAAGATTTGAAAACAAATAATTGATTTCGAGAAGGCTTTTGGTCTGATTTTAGGGGTCTTTTGTAACATATGAGGGATGTGTTTCATTGCCTTTGGGGGGGGGGGGGAGATAGACACTACTTATAACCCTATTCAAATAAAACACTTGAAAACAATTATTCGATTATATATCATATTTGGTGACTGGTGCTTAGTCTCCTCGTGAGCAATAGAGCACCCCTCTGCGACACTTTCCCAGAGATCAATTGTATTAAAAAGAGTCAAGATCCCCCTCTTGATTATCCGCGGAATAGGGTGGCAAGGTAACTGCGGATATGCGAATTCGTGGAAAATCTGCAAAAAAGGGTTAAAACGATGCTAATGCATGCAGTAGCTTAAGAATATTAATAGCGCTTGTATAATTTATACTATGGCTGAAACGATAACAGAGTATGTAAAAAATGTATGTCGCTCATTATTGCGAATGAGTTACCGAGCAAATAGTACAGATGTAACTGAAACTGATCAAGCAAGATTAACCAAAAATGCATAGGAGAAAATAGGGAAAATTTTTTGCACAAGACTGATATTGTGGTCACCTGTTAGCATCCTCCTATTTTTACTTCAAGAACTACTAATGGCAGATTAGCCATGTCGCAATTGTTAGGAGTCCCCACGGAACAATGTACATGATAAATGCTTTACATAGTTTTGTGATAGACAACGAGCCCCCCCCCCCCAACTTGTAACTTTGCTACTAAGAATTATAGCACTAGGACCCTTAACAATTGTCTCTTGTAAATCCACCCATTTGCACACCTATAATACAACACCGCGGCAAGTCAAAAATTGTTGATTTTGAGTAATACAGACGTCCCGGATTTTTATTAGTTCCATTAAAATGCAAGACCAACTACAAATGAAAAAAAAAAACCCTATTTTTGAGATTATGTCAGTGTGTTACTATAAGAATTTAAGCTAAGGCGTATTACATTTAAATTGATTTTTCTCAAAAAGTAGATTTTGAAGATGTGGCAGTGTTGTACTAGGTATGTGATATGATAATTCTTGAACACCTTTCACGAAAAAATATACCGTTCAGTGGTGTTCTCCATATAAGCCATATGCTCTCAAATATTTTTTAGACATACAGCGTATACCCTCAAGCGTAATAAATTTTCATATTATAACATACTATGTATATGATCACATACACATATTGTACTTAGTGGATTACGAAAAATTGACGAGAACATCACTGATATCATTTGACTACCAAATCATCCAAAAGAATTGCTTGATAACCAAGCACTTAACAGCATATATTCTACTACAAAACTATACAACTAAAAATTGAAGAAGCAATCATTTGATTATAAGACCATTCAGATCACATGGTGTCCATTATTTTAAGAATGACTGAGCACCCCTTAAAAAACTATTGATCTGTGTCCCCAATAAGATTCTTGTTATAAGGACTAACACCACTAATAAATTTCAACAGCGCAGTCTGCATCATGACCCCCTATGGGCACCCCTGCAACTGAATTTCTTAAAAAGTCAACCATTTGAGAGGTCCATTCAGTTCTGAAATTGATCAAGAAACAACATCCTTGATCGGTTGACGTATAGAGAATTGCGAAGTCGATTGCCAAAAACTCGGATAAGTGATAAACGAGAACATGAGATGTGGTACTTGAGAAGTTCATTGCTTAGGAATTCATAATCGAGTGCTCGAATGATCTGCAAAAATCGAGTGATTTGATTATGAAAACTGGTTATGCTCATTTCCTCTTCCCAAGGTAAGTAAAACACATGGTCGGTTGATTAACTTGAGAATTATATATGTCAACGCTTGTAGGTTCATCTAACAGTAATTGCACGGCCTAATTAGTGAATAAGGCATGGCCTAGGAAGGTCCTCCTGCTTTTTAGGCGCCCCAGGTGGCTAAAATTGTTTGGTTTGACTACAAGAGGGGGGGGGATACAAAAAGTGTTTGACTTAGGATCCTCCCAACATTTTAACGGGGGCCCTGGTTAATTTTTAGAATGGAAAATGTAACATATTGTATACTAATGAGCATCGACTTGTAGCGCATGCGCGGTTGCCAATGCTTTGGCTGGGAAAGTCAGTCCATGGAGTGTGAATAAAACAGTTAGACGTTCATATTACTTTGTCCTCCTTATTTTGGTATTATCATTCCACACACGTTGAAGAACCCAACCCTGGATGTTTTCTAACTATATAACATGGTGGCAGCTCACGGAACAACAAAGTGGAAATTGATAACAACCTGTTAAGTGCGCTCAACAAATCTTGATTTGGACCTTGCAAAACTGTAAGTAGAATTTTCTTATTTCGAGATGGAAGCCAAATCGCCTACAGCATTATGCTTGGAAGGTAACGTTCCAGAAAATTGGAAAAAGTTCAAACAGAGATTTAATTTTTATCTAGAGCAGCGGTTCCCAACCTTTTTCTCTTTGCGAACCCCTTGGAACAGGCAAAAAAGTTCGCGAACCCCCTGATGTTGAAATTAGTAACATGTAAGAAACAATAAAAAAACAGCATGTTTGCTTTCCATTTTTTGCAGCATTTGATTGCAATAAACAAAAATATAATTGTAAAATATCATTAAGTGCAAACATTAATAAAAAGTTAAAACTACATCTACAAGAAAAATTATAAACAAGAAGTTTTATAAACCAACTATTTTTTTAAGCATACTTTAAATTGGGGAAAAAATCCTTAATGCGATATTTGTGGCTGTTTGACGGAACAAAGAAACTGAAAGTTTGGTTCAATGTCTGACAGTTTGAGTCTTAAATCAGGCTCTGCATTCAATCTGCTTCGGTATTTATCTTTGAAATAAGTATAGGAGGAAAATCCTTTCTCGCACAGATATGTTGTACAAAATGGTAATAAAATTCGGGTAATAATTTTGGTAATAATTTTTTGGACAAAACGGTATAGTCATTTCTTACACTGAGCCAGAAGTCAATTAACGAGAGCTCTTTAAAGGTAGTTTTCAATGAATTATCACAGGATAACTCGATGAGCATTTCCTTTTCAGGTAATGTCAGGGTGTTCTCTAAGCATGGATTTCCTTCAAAAGGATTGCGTATCCAGTTGTTTGAGAGAGGGACGTTACGCCTATTAGGAAAATACTCGTCAAAAGTTAGTTCAAGATGTTGCAGATGTTCACATACATTTCTTTTAACGCTTTCATCAAGTTTCATTGAGTTTTCTGATAAAAAACTACTAAGAGAAGTGAAACAAGAAAACTCACCCATTTCCAGGCATTGGATCCAGAAATTCAATTTTTTTTACCATAGCTTCAATTTTATCATATACAACGAAAATATTAACAACTGCACCTTGCAAGGATAGATTTAATTTATTTAATTTTGAAAAGGTGTCAGCTAAATATGCAAGCCTTTGCATCCAAAGAGGATCGAATATGCAAGTGGACAAGTGAAATGGATGATCAACAAAAAATGCTTGGACTTCTGACTTCAATTCAAATAAGCGTGTCAAAATTTTGCCACGGGAAAGCCATCTAACTTCTGTGTGAAGAAGTAACAGAAGGCACAAATTTCCACTCTAGTAAATAAGACGTTTTGTACGTAATTTTATAATTTAATTTTACATCTATTCAATGTGGATAAATTCTGAGAATAACTTGCTATTACTTGTCTATAATTTTATTAATGGGTCATTCATTTCTCGTTGATCTCTTCCTACTTTCCTACAATATACAATTTTCTGATGATTTTTACGTATTTTACCCTACTAAAAGACCAATCCATTTTATTAGTAACAATAAATAGTTAATTATATAATTATTGGTTTTCAAAGTTTGAATATTATCTTCTTCATTTATCATTAAAAAATATACCTAACATAATTATAATACATTTGCCACATCATTCATAAATGCAAATTGTTCTCTGTTCTTTCTCCATACTTGCCAAATCAGTAATTCTGCGTGATACTGTGTTGTTTGATAGCGGAACCAGGTCAATTTTTTTTGCTGACTTTTCTCCCAGCATACACTTAGCAATATCTTTAGCACACGGTCCAATTAAATTTTCTGCAATTGTATGTGGCTGTCCAGATCTTGCACTTCTATAACTGACTCGATATGAAGCTTCAAGGGCCATTTTACTATCTTCGTTGGATTCTAACAGGAACGTAGAGACGCTACACTTTTTATTATATTCCAATTTTCTTTTAAAATATTCGATAGGTTTGTCCTTGTGTGTCGGATGCTTTGTTTCGAGGTATCTTCTCAGAAGTGACGGTTTCAAACTGCTGTTCGCTAGAACTTCGTTGCAGAGAAGACAAAGCGGTCTAGGTTCAGACTCTTCTCCAATAAAATAAAAGCCCATTTGTAAATAGTCACTGTCATATTTTCGCTTTTTTCTCCCCTAGTTCACTTTTCTGTTTAGTCGGGGGAGGCGGCAGTTCATTGCAGCTATCTATTTCAATATCCTGTGTTGATTCGAAAGTTACTGCTGATGTTGAGGGTTGATCGATTGACTGCTTGTCCATTTGTCGCTCAACCAAACTACCAGTTTTCAACCATCGATCCATAACAGTAGAAAGTTATTAAATCATAAAAATTACCAACACGATTATAACTTCACAAACAGAGTAGCAAGTTCACGTAGCAAAACCAATTGCAAACAAAATCACTTGTTTTCAAGCATCTCTAAAGTATCTCTAAATACATCTGTTAACAACTATTTCCCCAGAACTATGAGCATGCTGATGTTATATATTTTTGAAAACGAACAGATGGGTAAAATCCAGTAATGAATTTTAAGTTTGGAGCCTTTTGCTGTCATGTCTGCTATTCGATGACTGAATTCGACGGAAATTCCCGAGTTATATTTCAACCAGATTAGAAATAATAACCCGTGTGATGCATTGTTTTAGAATTCTTTATTTTTTTCGACATATGTATATTATGTATATTGTTTGATTGACTCCACGCGATGGCGCCTTTTTAAGGTCATCGTGATCCCCGCCACAGCTTAATACAACGTTTCTGCATGGCGCCTCGCAATAAAGAAGGAAGGATATCTCTTTTTTTTGTCTATCAAAAAAAAAAAAAAATGAGAAAATTTCTTTTTAACCAAGATTATAAAACCGCTGAAAGATTTTTTTTTTTTTTTTTTTTGAGCTTAATACAAGAGTATGGCGCGTTTTCAAATTAAAAAAAAAAATTTGGCAACTATTTAGGTGGAATGTTTGCAATTTTTAGGCAGGAAAAATGTATTGCGCCGAAATTTTCCTTGGGGCCCAGCTACTACTCATGAACCCCTGATTATGAACTTCAATTGAGACCTCTGATCTAGAGGCAACAGAAAAAACAAATAAGGCGGATAAATTAAAAGTAGCATTGTTGCTAACATGTATGGGCGAAGACTGTTTAGATATTTTTAATAGCTTTGGATTAAGCTCCGCGGACTCTGAGAAATACGACACTGTACTAAACAGTTTTGATAATTATTTCGCACCGAAGAAAAATACAGTTATAGCCAGATACAAATTTTTCAATTGCGTTCAGGGGGAAAACGAAAGTGTTGATTCTTTCGTGACGAATTTAAAGGTTTTGGCTAAAGATTGCGATTTCGAAACGCAGGAAGAAAATTTAATTCGAGATCTTTTAATTATTGGCATAAATGATGTGGCGGTCAAAGAAAAACTTTTGATAGAATCGGATCTAAATTTAGAGCAGGCCGTGAAATATTGCCGTGCTAAAGAATCGAGCACCAAGCAAATTCAACTAATGAGTCATGCGTCTTCGGTCCTTGCAGTAAAAGAGAAAAAGAATTCAAGCGCTTCTTTAGCTATTAACAAGCGTGCGTCATCGAAAAAGAAAAACATCGTGGATCATTCCGAGAGTGAAAGAAAGGCGGAAGTAAAAAAGAAATGTTCAAAATGTGATTCTTATCATCGCTACGGGAAATGCTTCGCTTTCGGAAAGCGGTGCTACAAATGCGGTAAAGAAAACCATTTCGCTACTGTTTGCAAGAATAAAAAGATAAATTTAGTGGATAATACAGATGACTCTGATGAATATGAAACCGATAGTAATGAAATTAGTGTAGCATCGGTTGTTGACGGAATCAATTCCGAGTGGAAAGAAAAAATACATATTAACACCACTAAGGTATCTTGTAAAATTGACACGGGTGCGGAGGTCAATATTCTTCCACTATCATACTTTAAAGTAATTAAAAGAACTGAAAATATTAAGAAGACTAGTAAAATTTTGAGATCGTATACAGGACATTCTTTAAATGTCATAGGAACTTGTGAATTTTTGTGTAAATATGGCGATAAAGCTGAAGTCTTGGAATTTTATGTTGTTAAGCAAAATTCGAGTATTTTAATTGGCTTGAGTTCTTCTGAAAAGTTAGGATTTATTAAAAGAAATCAAATAATTTCCGTTGTTGAAAATGTTGATTTGTTCAAAATGTACAATGATGTTTTCACTGGCAGTTTGGGTAAACTTTTGTATACGTATGACATAAAATTAGACAAAAATGCAGTTCCAAAAATTTCTGCACCTAGAGTTATACCAGCGTCTTTAAAGGGAAAAGTTAAGGCAGAGATTGATAACATGGTGTCAAAAGGGGTACTTGAAAAAGTTACTGAACCAACAGACTGGGTTAACCCTATTGTTGTAGTACAGAAACCAAACAAAGAAATAAGAATTTGTATGGATCCCAGAGGCTTAAATAAGTATATTAAAAGAGAGCATTACCCAATACCAACCCAGCAAAGTCTTTTTTCGGAATTGGAGGGAGCTAAATTTTTCAGTGTCTTGGATGCCTCAAGTGCATTTTTACAAATTCCTCTAACAGAAAAAAGTTCTAAATTGTGTACCATTGCCACACCTTTTGGACGCTATAAGTTTTGTAGATTACCGTATGGATTAAGCGGTTCACCTGAGGTGTACCAGAAAACTATAGAAAATATATTTATTGATATAAATGGTATTTTAATATACATTGATGATATACTTGTGTTTGGGAAAACTCAAAAAGAACATGATGCCAAGTTAAAAGCTGTTCTAGATAGAGCTCGAGAGCATGGTTTGAAATTATCTAAAGAGAAGAGTAAAATTGGAATGGATTCTGTTAAATATTTGGGTTTTGATTTATCGAAGAATGGACAGTCTATAAATGAAAACAAAATTAAAGCTATAGTAGAATACGGCACGCCAAAGAATAAAGCAGAACTTCAAAGATTTTTAGGTATCATTACATTTCTAGGAAAATTTATACCAAATTTATCCGACAGAACAGGTATATTAAGGAAGTTACTTGGAAAGAATGTAGAATTTGTATGGAGTTCAAATGAACAAAGGGCCTTTGAAGACTTAAAAAAATGTGTTACAAACTCTCCTGTTTTGTCTTTCTACAACAAAGATAAACTCTCCACAGTGTCTGTAGATGCAAGTCAATTTGGACTGGGTGCTGTTTTGATACAAGAGGGTCACCCAATTGCATACGCGTCATCCTCATTGACAGAGACACAACAACGTTACAGTCAAATAGAGAAAGAACTGTTGGCAATTTTAATTGGTTGTAAAAAGTTTCATTATTTTATCTTTGGAACTAAATTTTTGGTTGAAACTGATCATAAGCCTCTAATAGACCTATTGAAAAAGCCTATAGATAAGTTGTCCCCAAGACTACAGCGTATGGTTTTAGAATTATTTAAATATGATTTCGAACTAAAACATGTACCAGGTAAAAAATTATATATCGCAGATGCATTGTCTAGGACACCGTTGAAAGGTAGTGAAGATACTAGTTTTTTAGAGGCAGGAGCAGCAGTTGTTCATACAGTCCTATCAGCTACTGATGAGAAGACCGAAGTTCTAAAGATTGCTACTAGAGATGATCCGGAGCTAATTTTAATAAAAAAATACATTGAAGAAGGTTGGCCGCAAAGTTTTAAACAGATACCTGAGAAAACTAGAAGCTATTGGGACAAGAAAGCAGAACTTCACTGTTACAACGATTTAATATTTCTGGGAAATAGATTAGTAATTCCCACAAAGATGAAAGCTGAAATTTTGCAGAACCTACATTCAGCCCATCAAGGGATAACATCTTGCATAAACAAAGCTTCAAAAAACGTATATTGGCCAAATTTTTGTGAAGATATAAAAAAATTCATTAATGCATGCACAATTTGTCAACAACATCAACGTGCTAATGTAAAAGAAACTTGACTACCATACAGTATACCAACACTGCCATGGGAGGAGGTAGCTATTGATTTCATGTATCTACAAAAACAGACTATCTTTTATGTGTTGATTACCATTCCAAATTCATAGAAATTAAGAAATTGACAAAGAAAACAGCAGAGCCAGTTATCAATGCACTGAAACAAATTTTTAGGACACATGGTATACCACGCAGGTTGCATTCTGATAATGGTCCACCGTTCGATAGTAAACTTTTCCAAAATTTTACTAAGTCGTATGACATAGAGCCTGTAACATCGACACCTAAGTATCCAAAATCAAATGGAATGGTAGAGAAAGCTATTGGAACGATGAAATCAATTTTACTAAAAGTTATTAGAAGCAAAGGAGATCCCAACCTAGCAGTACTGGAATACAACAGCACTCCAAAATCCAGTTTGTTATCACCGTCAGAAATGCTTATGGGACGAAGACTTAGAACTGTAATGCCACAGAAAACATCTCTTCTCACACCAAAGTTCCCAACAGATGAAACAATAAAGATTTTAAAAAAGCAGCAAAATAAACAGAAAGAATATTATGACAGATCAGCTGTAAAACTGTCAACTCTAAAGAAAAATCAACCAGTTTTCGTACAGCTAGGGCACCGAGATTGGGCCCCAGGGACAGTTATAGAAAAGATAAATACACCCAGATCTTACTTAGTGAAAACAGCGGCAGGAAGTGAACTTAAAAGAAATAGAATTCACCTTAGACCAGATGAGAGTAAAGAAAACATGGAGTTGGATGTAGATAAGGAAAAATTAAAATCACCATCCACCCAAATAGTAAGGGAGGATTCATCTGAAAATCCAACTGAGACTCTACCTGATAATGTCTCAACCCCCAAACGAGAAAAACGCATAATAAGAAGACCCCTCAGGTTCCAGGACTATGTTTAAAAAAAAAAAAAAAAACTTTTGACATTTATTTTTCTTGAATATTTTAGTATTTTAGTATATGTTTAAATTGTGATTGTTTTAGTAATTTTTGCACTTATTTGTCTTTATCATTTTAATCTTTAGTGCATGCTTAAATTGTGTTTGGTTTAAATCATTTTTTTTAAAGAAAAAAAGACGTGCCTCCATATACTGTGAGCATCGACATAGCATCTGTTTTTAATGCTTTGGCTGGAAATCAATCCATGGTGTAGATAAACAGTTGATCCTTATTACTTTGTCTCCTTTTGTCAATTACATTTAGAAGAAACCTTGGATGTTTCTAACTTCTGTGAAAGGAACTAAAAAATTTGTCCATGGGTAATGAGTTAACATCGTGATTTTATAAACATTTTTGCTAGTAAAACAATGCGATACTGAATACAAAGTTTTTCAATCAAGGCTCTTATAACTCGAACTACTGGACATTTACGAGCAAATTATCACAACATGGATGAGTAAATTACTGAGTTTATCATAATGTGGAGTTCATAACATGGGAAACAAATAGCCACTTTTCTTAACAATTAAGTAGAAGATCATCATCATTATTTGTAAATATACAGTGAACCAGGCGTACCCATTTTCTACTAAAGGCAAGCCGTTACAAAATTGTTTTATAAAACGGCGGCGATAATGATTGTATTAAAGGATGACTTTAACATGTTTTGATATTGTAGTGATTCTGCTCTCCCAGATTTGCTTTTAGAAAGTGGCTAATTTTACAACCCAGTGATTTTATAAGTGGCGGTAACTGTAGTTATGCATACCTGAATTTCACACATGTTTGTACTTCATGCTTGCCTTTCACGACTGGCTAGAGGTCACATTAAGTGCCTTTAGTTTTCAGATGGCACCAAGACCTTCCCTATTTGCCCAAAATGCCTTAAATATCAAGTCTTTCCAGAGCACCTCCTAGACCGTGTCAGACTATGCAGAGATGACATCTACTTCTCGTCGATGGAGGTTTATGACCTTTTAAATGTGAATGTTTTTTTAGCTCTGGTATGTCTTTGTCCTACCAGGTGGTAGATAAGTAGAAAAGGGTTGGGGCTGAGTTCAAAAGACCTTTAGCAGAAAAGCTAAATTTGAAATTAGAGCTTTAGTAAAACGCTAAAACGTGGAAGGTTCACATATAATTCTAAATGCCTCGATTTGTTTCATCTTTTCAGCAGTTAAAAGCTAAATTCAAAGTTCAACCGTGACATCTTTAAAGAAATGAATGTGCAGTACCTATATTTATTTTTAATGTGAAATAACAAAATTAGGAATGCATTTATTATTAAGAAAACACAAGTTTTACTTTTAAAAGTATACTCCCCCCTCCCCAAATACATGCAGTGGGGGGGGGGACATAATGCTCATCAAGACTATGTGTTGTTGAACCTAACAGTAATTTTAACATGCTAGCTAAGACTTTTAATAAGATTAAGCATCCCCATGCTAGCTTCAGATCGTGCATCATTAGGCATTCACTTAGTTTTTTACTTGAGAAAAATTCGAAAATGACTTGCTTTATTTTCGTATTTTAGTTACTTTTTTATCATTTTGAGAGAAATGCGACTGTAGTGGGAACCCTGATGTAGAAAATGACTATTTATGGATTGACATCATAATAAGAAATAATAGTTACATAATGAACAAAAATAAACAGTGACAAAAGAATAACTTACATTAGAGCCCGAATCTCATTTGAAAATGTAGTATCAAAGTCATCTGAGAAAATGTCCTTTGACTAAAAAAGCAGAAAATAAACCATAACTTTATGGAATTAAGATTTTTTTAGTAAATTAATAAAGTTCCTAAAGGTTGGTTAATGAGATCAAATAAAAAAGTGGTTTTCTTTTTTGAATCATTAAAAAAAAACACTTAAAGCAACAATTCAGATTACAAAATAGGCTTTTAGAATCAAACCAGACTTTCAAAAGTTTTTTTTCTCCCTTTAATTTGATACAGTCTGAACACCAAATATATCGAATGGGCAATCTGCCAAATTAAGATGATTCCAATTGCAAGGTTGGGTTTTGGACTGTCCGAAACTGGTTTAGGACAAGGCAGGTGGTTTTTACTATGAAAACTCTCCAAAAGTATCTTAAACTGTCCAAAAGTATGCTAAAGTCAAAGGAGTGTAACCAAGGTTGGCAAAGTTTGGGACACTACGGTAAAAATCCTAGTTTTTACCATCCAGAAAAAATTGTATTTTGTGAGAAAACATTAAAAACAGAATAAAATGTGTCAAAGTAATGTTTTATATTGAACATTTATTCAATGAGAAAATTCAACTCATTTATGCAGCTGATTTTAATTTAGTTACATAGAAGTTGAATTCTTGATTAAAGTTTCAATTTGCATGAGTTTATTTTATTTTTTATTTTTTGATAATTTTAACCAAATTTTTCTATGTTTATGCATGTTTGCAAATGAGAGCAGGGTTGGCAAGGTTTTTACCACCCTGTTCAAAACTCCTGAGCCTGAAAGGGTCTAAAACTATTTTTTGAGAAACTATATTTTGTGAGAAAATATCAAAAACAGAACAAATTGTGTCCTTTTTTTTACGATTTAATATATTTATTCAACGTGAACATTCAATTATAAATATATATGTAAATAATTTATGCAACTGATTTTAATTAGTTACATAGAAATTAAATCCTTCATTAAAAATTTCAATTTGTATGCAAGAGTTTTTTTTTATTATTATTATTATTATTGACCAAATTTTTTGACATTTATGCATGTGTGCAAAAGAAAGTGTTCAAAACACAGTGCAATAATTGACTTAAATGCAATAAATTACAATTTTTTTTAGTTTAGTTACAGAATGTATTATATTAAAAATAAACTAAAAAAAGAAAAACATAAGTTTTAAAATATAAGTGTTTAATCATCAATTTCTTGTTCTTTAATCTATAATTAAAAAAATAATTTTTGTTAAAACATTGTGTAAAACTTATTTGCAAAAATCATTTAAAAGATTAAGCCTTTTTTTTTTTTTTTTCACTTAAATACTGTACATTTAATAACATTCCTTTGAGTTATAAGTGGAACTGAAATCAGTTGTCTCGGTAGTGTTGTGAATTTCCTTTCATAACTCTACCAATTGTTACATAAGGAAGTTTTTATGTAATAGTTATTGGCAATTTTTTAAAGAAAAATGTTTTTCAAATGACCATTTTTTACAAAAATATTACCAAATACTCATTAATATCTATATTTATGCTTTACAACTATTAGAGTTAAATACAAATTGATTAGATTACATCTCTTGGGCTTCAGCATAGTTTCAGACAGTTTCTGACACTTTTGAATGGTAAAAATCACCTGTCCTGTCCTAAACCAGTTTTGGACAGTCCAAAACCCAACCTTGAGTGTAACCTAATCAGTTCGTATTTACTGCAATATTTGTGAAACATTAATAAGTTTTAATTAATGAGTACTTGATAATAGTTTTCTCCAAAATGTTCATTTAAGCATTACATTATACCTATTTAAGCAAAATTTTCAATAACTGTTACATAAAAACTTCCTTAGTATAGTTTAACTCTATTAAAAAGTAGAGTTATGAAAGGAAATTCACAACACTACCAAGACAACTAATTTCAGTTCCATTTATAACTCAAAGGAATGTTATTGAATGTGTAATATTTGAGTGCAAAACAAAGCCTTATTTTTTATTTGTTTTTGCATATAAGTTTTACATGATATTTTGACGGAAATTATTTTTTAAAACACAGATTAAAGAAGAATAAATTGAAGACTAAATATATACATGAATATTTTAAAACTTGTGCCATTTATTTTTTTAATTCTTATTTTTAATATAATACATTTCTGTAACTACAATAAACAAAAACTATAGTAACTTGACAATTCATAGAAACAAATTGGCATTTTCCTAAGGTATTTTCGTGGTAATTTAGTTTAAGATCATGAAATGGCACCCTAGTCAAGAGAAGAAAGTCTTTATAAAGTATTAAAATACTATCAAACATATACATTTTTTTCCTTCATTTAAAAAAATTGTCATTTATTGCATTTAAGTAAATTACTGCACTATATTTTGAACACTTTCATTTGATCACACGTCTAAATGTTGAAAAATCTCATGCATACAAATGGAAATTTTTAATGAATAATTCAACTTTCACCATGTAATTGGATTAGAATCGGCTGTAAGTTACATTAGTACTTGAGTGTTCACCATTGAATAAATTTAAAACATAACTTTGACACATTCTGTTCTGTTTTTGATAGCTTCTCACAAAATAGGTTCTCTAAAAATATAGTTTTGGAAACTTTTGGACAGTTTTCAACTTTAGACAGGACAGTAAAAACCACGGAAAAACCTTTGTTTTTACTGTAAAAACCTTGTGAACCCTGTCCATTTGAATGAATCTAGCAGCGGAAAAGGGAAAATAGTGATGGGATATTGATGCACACGTTTTATAATGTCACTAGGGCCTTATTAGTTTATTGCATTCTTTAAGTTGAAAATGAGGGGAAACCAAAAAGCAGAGTTTCCACTCCAAAATGGAAATCAAAATGAAGCACTTTAAAGCACCCTACTTTTTATCCAACAAGGGTGATTTCTTTGTGTTCTTGGTTAAATCATAATATTTGCATAGTTTATGTATTGTCGTCTTTTAATACCTGGTTCCAGAAGATCCCAGTAACAAATAAGAAAATATAAAGTTTAATTGAATGAATTTTAAAAATTTGAGACAACAGCTTTTACAAACATTGAGAACAAAAATGCAAAATTTAAGCTTAATGCAGGATTGAAATTATTAAACAAATGATCATCTTATACTTAGAGATGGAAATACTTAATGATGTTTCAAACAAAAGCTGTAAAAAATAACCTTTAATTTTCTTGTTTACCCATAAGAAACTGATTTTCCTGAATTCTCAACAAATATGTTTTGGAATTAAAGGTGATTGCAAACATTAACTCTTTGTCCCTTCCACGTTGTCCAATTTATTCATATTTGAATCAGATTCGATAATAATCCTATTTCTCAAGAACATCAGATTGCTCTCTCTAATAATGGATTATGCGACTGCCGCGCTGCCAACTGCGCTACTGAGGCACAAGAACATCAATAACAGTTACTTAGTTTATTATTTATTTCCCAAAAGATTTCATCTTAGTTCTTCGTAACTTCAACTGAAGAATTAATTTTGTAAATGTGCACTCACCAATAACTGAGCATTTGAAAATTACGAATTCAATTATTAATTTTTTTTCATTTTTAAAAAGTAAGAAAACTCACCTTGATTTCCAGTTTGCATCTTTTTTCAGTTAACCAGTCTTCATGTATTCGACTAATAAAACTAGCAAACAAGCTTGGTTTTTCATCTGAAGCCGAATTAGTTGGTTGCATTTTATACGAAAAAATTAGAGTTAACGAACAATATCATTTCTGCTTTCAATCGCAATTACAATAGCCGGAACCTGTACTTATTTTAAATTCGCTGCCGTCGCTTTCGCCATGAAATGCGTGAAACATGAAAAGAAAATGAGAGAAATGGACTCTAGGTATCTCCTCTCCGATGTAAATGAGAAGAGAGTTTACGGAGGCCTTTTAGGAGGCCTTTTTGGGTCGTGCATAATAGGAGTTGATTCCCTTTGCCTTTCTTTGTGCTAAAAATCTTTCTTGTGTTGCCTTGCCGGATTCAGCGCAATGGTTGGAAATAGAGTCTGAAAACGTAGTTTTCAGAGTTGCGACAACGCGGTATCATTTTCCTATTGGTCGAAGACCGCCTGAGGCAGTGTTTCTTCTTCTCCCGTAGGATTAACATGGAGCGTATGACAGTGCTGTGGAAAAACCCAGAATCTGGAAAATTAAAGGTGAGTCCAAGATTTTAATGCTCATATTACTGTTCTACAATGTTCAAATTATACGTGTGTAGCTTTACTTGAGTGAGTCCATTCCTATTTCTTTAACTATCGCGTAATTATATCAAGAACATGTGTTCCGGTGTGCTAAAATTCCCTTCTGACACTTTATTTGGGTCTTTTATAGTTAGTTTTCCTGTTAAATCGATTATTCCAATCACAACGTTATTGAAAAACAACACTTTAAGACAAGGCAAAAGTTTAAATTGTGTAAATTAAATTTTTTTAACGATAGATCTCTGTATTCGGTTTGGCGCGATCAATTTCGTGCTTGGCGACGAGTGGAAGTAAACAAAACATACACTTGTGATGTACGTGAGGATGTATTAACTTGTGATTTGTATTATAAATGCTGTATGTTGCAGAAATTTTTTTTAAAAATAAATGTGACTTGATATTAAAACCCATTTTAACTTATGTTTTAATGTTAGGGTTTTTATTTTTCCTGATCATTGACAAAAATTGACTGATGTATCGTTTTTAATATTCCTTCAAGCTATAAAACTCCAAGTTACATCTTCTCTTTATGCAACGTAAGTATTTACAGTGTCAAATTTTTGTTTTTTGAAAGGAGATGCAGAGGAAATAAAATGCTTATAAATTATAGAACTTTCAATGCTTGCTGGCAGTATATTTTAATAACATTTAGAATTAAAGAAAGACGATTTGTTAAGATTTTCTGCCAAATATTTATTAGTTGAAATTTGTAAAAAATGTCAATTTGATTATGAAATTAATGTAACCACATGAATTTGCCAAAGCGTTTGAGGTGGATATGAAGTGCAACACTTGCTTGACACACGGCACAGTTTTTATCAATTTTTTTTGTTGATCGAGCCAATTTAAAATGTACTATTTTATTAAAAATTTAATGAATTGTTGGTTATTTTGGTAATTTTGGTTTTTTTTATTCAACAAGCATGTCAGACGCTGTGTGTTCCATCATAAATAGAAAATTGAAGTGTTCTAAGTTCGGTTCAAGTAGTGTGTTGGTACTTTTTATTATGCTCTAATTATGGTTTATTAATTTTTAGGTTGCCTAGTTATTTCCTTTACATGCTACTCTTTCTTTATCACCTGAAGAATAAAATGCATGCTATCACCCTGCTTCAGGTTCGTAAAATGTTTTATTTTTATTGAGAAAATGATTTTTAAATAATTATGCCATGATTGATACATAATTAAGTTTTAACAAGTGTTGAATTACCTTTGAGATCAGGACCGTTATCATGGGTTTTTTAAATTGTAAAAGTCCTGCCAGCTATAAAGCTCTTGTTTGTCAGAAATTAGGTACATTTAAAGTTTTGCGGGTTGAAATATCAATACTTTCATCATAAAATGCTGAATGAAAGATTTTTTAAGTGAAACTTTTTATGCAAGGGCTTTGAAGTTATGATCCAACCTTTTTGTGTGACGAAAAGTGGTGGGGATAAGCAATGTCGGTTAAAAGGAAAGCAGTAGCTTGCTTGCCTTCAGGTATTGGAGAAAAGTGAGACATTACACTCTTCTCGCTTCCTTTCTCATTTTGTATGGTTGCGTATACTGCGTTCAGGCAGCACGGAGATCAGTATGTACATTTGTAATTACTTACTTAAGTTATCGTAAACAGATCATTTCTCTTCTTAAGAAGGAAGAAGACGATCATTATCAGTGGACACATGTATACAATTTTATGTAAAAATATGAATAAGAAACACAATCTATTCAAAAGTGTTTGATGAATAATTAAAATGTTTCACCTCTATCGTGTGTCATTATGACACAACCCGTTTCTTGGAATCAAACTTTAGAAGAATTCTACTCTTCTGGATCAGCAGAAAAAAAAAGTACATGAAGCTCTCACCCCACATCAAGTTCGTAAAAATTTTGATATTTTGTGGGAAAATGATTTTGAAATAATCCTATCTTGATTAAAGTGGAGTTAAATTTTAACTAGTGTGGAATTGCATTTTAAAATAAAGGCTGTCATCGTGGGTTTTTGAGATTATCTGTAAAGTTCATGGTTCAAAAATATCCGATATTTTGATATATATTGGATATTTTGATATTTATCCGATGTTTTCAACCAATGCAAAATAAAGTCTTTAGTAACTGCTTCCTTAAATCAAAGTTATTTATTTTCTTATATTATTATTATAATGCATCAACTTTAAAAGTCATGTTTATTTCATTATTTATATTCATTTATTACATGTTTGTGATTTTGCCTCGCCCACTCAAAAAGTAATTCAATTGCATCTGAGTTCATTTCAACCACTCATAAAGATAAATATATAAATAAATAAATATTCAATTTATCCAGAGCTTATCTTAATTTGTTGAAGGCTTTAGAAAATCAATACTTTTGTCAGGAAATAGAACATTGAAATAAAGGGGAATTTAAATGCTCTAAAACAGTGGTACCCAACATACGGCTCTCAAAACTGATTCATGTGGCCAGCTGAAATATCTGGTATAGATAAATAAATTTACTGAAAAATGTGGCTTTATTTTAAAGAATTTAAGTTTAAGCGTCTGTATATTGCATTCTCTATATTTTTACTTCACTTAAATTTATAGGTAAAAACAAACAAAAATAGTTTATAATTATAGTTTCTAGAGTATGCACTCACATTTTTTCAATCGCAAACACAAGTAAACGCTTTGATGAGGTAATAGCATTCACGTAAAAGTTTAAGACAGGAGTTCAATTCTTTTTCCGCAATCTTGACTAAAACCATTGAGAAAATTAATTTATAGTTTTCTAAAAATTACTCAAGACTACTGAAATAACACTTTCTGGAATAAAATTTTCAATATAACTGTGCCATGTGATTTCATTATAGGATTTGTAGGACCATTGGTCAGAAATAAAATAAAAAATATTAATATTATTAAAATCATTGGAACCGGTACGACGTGCCTAACTGTCCAACGTATCCCACCTCCCCCTACAATTTTGTTGTGGATATTCCTAAGTGAGGTGCAGAAAAAAAAGCAAGTTTTCTCACGGTTCCTAAAATATTTAGAATCACGAACGTTCATTACTTATTTTAGTCATCATAAACTGATGATTTCTCTTCTTAAGAGCAAAGATGATGCACAGTAACAAATATGTACATAATTTTATGTAGATAAATGAATGAAAAACACAGTCTATGCTAGTCAAAAGAGATTGATGAATTAAAATATTCCCCTGTAATATGTGTTTTACTTTTTCATGTGTTTTTAGAACACACCCTGTTATTTGAAGTTAAACTTGACAACACACTTAATGCAAAGTAGTTGAAAAATACAGCTCTATTTCAATTGAAGTGTGTTTATTTATTTTCCATTTATAATTTTATGAACTACTTTTAAAAACATTCCTGCCAATTGTGTTCAGCTGTATTGATGATTTAGCACGTTTGAAGAGTTTTTCTTCTGCTTTTAAATTTATTTGCCCTTAATGTTTTTTAAATTTCTTCCAGATATTCGGCAACTTGAAGAAAGCTCAACTGCTAGTTAGATTATAACCCTGATGGAAATCTTCTAGAAAACTCATGATAATCTTGTACTGTTCGCTTAAAAAAATGTATAATAGAATGATCTCCAATATTAAGTTTACAAGGATGTCCAGAAATCATGTTCCAAGTTTACTTAGCTTGACAGCTTTATCAAAACTAATTTTAATGAAGTTGTTAAAAAAAATAATATACTTCCATACATAATATGCCATTTATGTTTGTTATGGTTTATTTTATTCTGATGACTTCGGGAAATTTGTTGCCAAAATGGTCTTTGGACTTTCAACCACGATATACAAACCAACAAAAATTTTGTGTTTAAATGCTAAATAGTGTAATTAAATGAAATTTTGATCTTCATACAAACAATGCTCACGCTTATTATCAAATTTATTATCATTCATTTGTATAATAATATTGAAATGTAAAGAGGTAAAACAAACAATAATCTTGCAGCAGAAATTGAGAAATAGCTGGAATTCTGTTTTGCTTCTCTAAATTTAGAGTTTTGAATTTGTTTTGTAAAACAAATGCTTTCTTAAGGTTTATGCTTGTTTGTCATGTAAAAATATTGTTTTCAATTTAGATTTTAAATAAATTTTTTTTGGTATTCAATGCAAGGCTAAAAAATTTAGGTATACATAAAATTATGAAAGATGTATTTAGGTTTGTTTATTTCATGATTAAATGAACAGTTCATTGATGCTTATTCTCTTCCTGTAGTTATCCAGAAATCCCCCCCCTCCCTCTCAAGAAGAGATTTTTCTCCCCACTTAAACTACAGGACAGGATTTGAATTTGAATAACTGCAAATAACTCCAATTTTGGAAGGGATAGGTAGCAACTGTTATCTTAGTTCACTTCCGACTGTCAATGCACCTGTTCTGTTTCTGACTGAGTTCTGGAAGTATTTTTCAGGATGTTGGAACATAGGTCGTGTTCATCCATCCATGATACAGGGTAATGAATGGAATTACAATCTATATGAAAAAATCTGAACAAAAAATTCAATTTATTTCAATCAAGGGTTTTTTTGCACAAAAATTCACTTCACAAATAGTATAAAAGAAAATAAATTACAAGCATCAGTATATTTTGCCCTGTCTAATTGAAACTCCCTGATTGAGTAGATGGGAGTAAAGCCTATAACAAAATTAATTTTCTTTATGCTTATAAGGGACTGAAATTTTTCATTAAACTTATGTTTTGTCCATAGTTATTAGTTTTAGGAAATGATATTTTGGAGTAAAGAATTTTTAAAAATTTGGTAATAATAACCACATTTTGAACATATGAATATTTTGAAGTTACGTTGCATTTCAGAAAACACAAAGTAATCTTTGCTTATTTTGTTACTTAAGCAGCGTTTGACAATAATAGTTTGCCCCAAACTTTATAAAAACTAAAGATCCTGTTCCGGTACCCTGAATTTGATTTTAATTGCCTCATTGAGAAAAATGTCTTCATTTCCTCTTTTTTTTCGTGTAAAAATGTTGGAAGTTCTATGTTTGAAATAAAGTTTACAGATGTAACAACACCAAACAATAAATTGAACATTAGAGACTTTTGTTGTAATCTTTATGAGGTAATGACCTGAAGACTGTAAGTATGGAATGAATGAGTTTTCTTCCTGCTAATGTATTTAAAATCTCTGTCAAAACTAAATGTAAACATTGTTTTCCCACGAACATTGAAAATAAGTACAAATTCTTTACTGGTGCTGTGAATGATTTTTCTTTGTTTCATTAAGAAAGTGTTTACTTTCTTTTCTTTATAATATTGTTTTGATGTGAAAATATTGTTCAAAATTTAAGTAATAGATGTATGATGCAGAGAAATAAATAAATAACAATAGATACATTTGTTTCTTATTCATATGAGTTGAAAATAAGTAATGTTTCAAATTACACCCCCCCCCCCAACTCTTCAATTTATTTCTGAATATTTCTATCTACATCAAATTAAAGTAATAATTTTCAACTTTATTCAAATTAATATTTTAACCAGAGTGCCTACTGAACCACTAAAATATTCTTGGTATCTTTTCTTTCTTTTTTTTTGGGGGGGGGGTGAGGGGGTTACCTCGTTTTAACCATCTACCTATTTCTAGTATTAAGCTTTCAAATTTTCCTTTGCATATTTATCTTTCAAATTTTTAATTTAATGTTTAACTTAATCACATTTAAATCAGAAAATTGTACAGGGTAAACTTAAACATGCAATTATTTTTAATAGCAAACCATTTTAATTAGTAATATTGCTTTTCAGATGGTTACAGGGAATATTTTTAGATTTAAAACTCTTGATAACGCTTGCCTTTCCAAAGCAAAAACAAGCAATTTCTAATGTGCATTTATCTGTCGTTATTTATTTTCATTTTCTTACCTTTTTTTATCTCTTCATTTATTTTGAATCAATTAAGTTCAATACATGGAGGTGAGAATTTACATGCTATTAACCAAAAATAAATAAATAAATAAAATAAAAACTATTGCAAAAAAAAAAAAAAAAAAACTGTCAGCAAATTTAAATGGATATATTTTTGCTGAAATTAAAAAATAATAAATTATTCCTTAGTTTTAACTGTAAAAGGCATGTAACAGCAAAGTTGCATTTTCTGAAGATTAGCCCATTAGTGAGTGAAGTTTTTAATTAAACTAATGTTTTCTTTTTCGGGTGAAAATGCTGGAAATTTTGTGTTTTAAATAAAGTTTATAGATACAATAACACCAAAAAATAAATTGAACAATAGAGATCTGTGTTGTTTACAACAACAATAAGATCTTGCTATTGATCTGAAAACTTAGCATGAAATAAATGAGTTTTCCTCATGCTAAATTGTTTTTAATTTTTATTTTGCTTTCTCATAAAAATTCAAAATAAGTACAAGTCCTTTTTTGGTGCTCTGAATTGTTTTAATTTTGTTTCATTAAAAAAATGTCTACTACCTTACTACTTTTCATTCTAGTATTGTTTTGGTATAAAAATGTTGAAAATTTTAAAGAATAGAAAGTGTACTTTCAAGAAATAAATATAAAGCAATGGAGACTTCTGTTTCTTATGCATATACGATTGTTGAAAAAATATAATGTGTCAAAATACACGCCCCCCCCCCTTAAATGACCTCTGATTAATATAATTTCAGTTTTCAACTTCATACAAATTAATCTATTAACTAGGTGTACCCACTAAACCATTAAAATATTCAGAGGTTCTTAATCTCTTTTTGTTTTGGAGGGGGGAGTGAGATAGGATCCCCGCAGTATGGGGTGCCCCATGTCTTAAGGGGTCCAATGGCCTATGAAATTGAAGAAAAAAATTGAAAAAAACCTAACATTAAGACTTATTTAACGTTACAAATATACACTGATGGCCTCTGGGAAGGGGCTATATAGATTTTGTTGCAGGGAGGCCCAAAAAGTATAGATCTGGGCCTGGATAGGATACCTTGTTTTAAGCTTCTACATATTTCTAGTATTACTCTTTCAAACTTTCCTTTGCATATACATGGGTGCCACACCCCTAACAGTACTCCCCCCCCCCGTATGTGGGCATCCCAGGCATATATTTCCTTTCGGAATTTTTAAGCTAATGCTAAACTTTGTTCCATTTAAATCAGAAAATTGTATATTTTTCCTTTTATAGAAAAAAAATAAATAAGTAATGCTTTTGATATCAATACAAGAAATATTTCTATGTTCAAAAATCTTTATAAAGCTTAATTTAATGTAGCAAAAACAAGCAATTTTTTATGTTCGTTATTTGTTGCTTATTTATTTATTTTCATTTTCTTAATCAGTTTTATTCTTTCATTCATTTTGAATCAATTAAAATTATAATTTTCGTTGTCTCGGAATCTTTTGATTAATTTAAAATTATCGTATTGAAGAGAATAAGGTTTAAGAAAAAAAATCTGCTTTTAATTCTGCTAACACAGGGCCATTTTGTCTTTTTCTAATGTTTGAATCAAAATCGAGCGTTTCATTTATTGACAGCATGCATTTTCGAATCCGCGTGCTTACATACTTCAGAACCCGTTTCAGCCACTCTTCCCGCTCCCGCTTGTGACTATTTTTTTGTAATAAAACCCGAAAGCGAACAAGGAACCAATCTTGCACCTCGGCGGCAACCCTATCTTTCTCCTGTAACCGGTTGCGCTTTCCGAGCGTAGCTGTTGTCGCAACTCTGAAAACTACGTTTTCATATAGGGACTCTAGTCGAACGCAAGCATTCTTTGCGTTCGACAAACCTCACCGGTCTACCGGTTACTAACCGCAGCGTTCTATGATCAATCGGTAAACATTCTAAGCAGTTGATTAGAGCACGTGATCATTAGCTGTCACGTGATTAACTAACCGGTAGCTACCGTAACGTAAGCATTGAAAGCGTTTCGAAATTCGCCGCCAGGAACATTGGGCGCCAAGCATTTTGGACGCCGGAAACATTGGGCGCCGAGCAGTTTAGGCCCCGGGAATACTGGGAACAATATGCTCGGCGCCCAAAATGCTCGGCGCCCAAAGTTCCCGGCGCCCAAAATGCTCGGCGCCCAAAGTTCCCGGCGCAGAAAATGCTCGGCACCCAAAGTTCTCGGCGCCCAAAATGCTCGGCGCCCTAAGTTCCCGGTGCCCAAAGTTCCCGGCGCCCAATGTTCCCGGCGCCCAATATGCGGCTCTCAATCTTCCTAGACCGGACACGTGGCGTTGCATATTCTTTTAGGTTTCGTTAAGTTGGTTGCTTAGTTATTAGTGTGGAATAGTATTGTTTTAGGAAACACTTATGAATGACTGATAGCTGCATTTGTTTATTAATATAGTACTAAACAAGTCGTAGACGATGTGCGATCAATGTTAGAAATGGCCGAAAATACCTTTTTTCGTCCCTAGACTTTGAAACAAAGGACATGAAGCCCAGAATTTCGTATTATCACTTCAATCTCATGAGTAAGATTAATTTTATTCAATGGTATTTATGTTATTCTTTAAGATAAATTCATATGTTTTGTCCATGGGATATTTTCAATGCTGACATCCATTTGAAAATGTACTTTATTGTATTTATTTATTTATTTACTATTTTGCTACCTTTACTCTTAAATGTGCTATAAAAACTTCCGCAATTATTCCTAACTAGGCATTTTATGTCTTTATAATACAATTAGAGGCATGAATTTAAAAAATAAGTCAAGTATTACGCAAAACGAAGAAACTTTCATTTTTTTAAATTAAATTGCGAATACTATTAATATCTTTATATGAATTTCCGATCAGATGTCAGCTTTAAGAAAATATTCTCAGGTTAAAAAACTATCTTGAAGAATAACAGAAATAATTAAAGAATGAAACTTAATTCTCGAGTTTGAAGTGAAAATTATACAAATAAATAAATGGATAAAACACCTTGCAAACGTGCTGGTTTCATACTGTCATGTCAATGTATCCTGACATTTTCCTGTCATATCAATACGTATGCAATATTACAAAAGCAAGATCATCTTGCCTAGACCTTGATTTCATGCTGTCATGACAACATCTTGATATTATCCTGTCATATCAATACGTATGCAAGATTACAAAAGCAAGATCATCTTGCCTAGACCTTGATTTCATGCTGTCATGACAACATCTTGATATTATCCTGTCATATCAATACGTATGCAATATTACAAAAGCAGCCTACCTTGATATTTTCCTGATATTATGCTGCATACACCTTGTCAGTCAATATTGTGGCAGCCTGCTGACAGCATAAATGGAGTAACATAACAACATTGAGGCAGCATTAATGCAAGATGATTTTTCTTGCATGTCAACCTTTATGCAATACTGAGGCAAGATATTTTGCTTACTACGATTATTTCGTAGGATTTCAGCCACTTTTTCAATGTTCTCATCATTTTGAACTGCTACTGAATGACCTGGTCGTGGATCATCTTCTAAGCTGTCTCTACCATTACGAAATCTTGCATACCACTTAAAAACCTTCTTCCGACTCAGTACTTCACTACCATAAACAGTTTTCATCAATTCAAATGTTTCTTTGATGTTTCTTTGGCACTTTTATCCAATTTAAAACAAAATTTAATGTTAGCGCGCTGCTCCATTTTTTTGAGCAATCACGATTGCTTATTGCTTTCATTTCACCGTCCTTGATGTTGTGGTTCCTTTTTCAGCTTGGACCAGGGCCACCGGCCTCTGCAGGAACGTCTCCGAGCGCTGCCTATTGGAATCCGTTTCTCCTGGTCGATGGCGTCCATGTCCTACACACAAACGCTCTCTCTCTCTCTCTCTCTCTCTCTCTCTCTCTCTCTCACACCACACACACACACACACGCTCGTAGACACAAGCCTTTACACACATACACACACTCTTACGTGAATACACACAGGTCTACGCACACATACAAGCCTACACATGCACGCACGCGTGCTTACACATACACACACGCCTGCACACACACACACAACTATACACACGTAACCGCCCAGGAGGAGGGGTAAGTTTGGGGGGACAGGAGCTGTTTCTAGAAACAATAGCCCCCAACGAGTGGGGCCCTGTTGCAACTCGTGATTGTAAAAAACATAATTTGATTCAAGATGTCAAAGTTCAAATTAATTATTTTTTCTTTTTCTTTTTCGACCGGGGCCAAGCAACTTCTTCTAGAATTAGCGTTCACGTTTCATACGATGTTGCCAACGCTTTGAAATTAATCCAGAAAAGAATTGAAATGTGCGTACATTTAATGCAATCATTCTTTCATGGAAAGCACTAGTGCCGCAAATATTAAATCAGTCACCTTTTCTATTGGACGCACTGTGTACTTTAAATCAGGGCGTAAAACATTTCAATCGAGTTAAATACTAATAAAATAATAGTTTAAAAACTAAAAAAACACGCTTTTGTAGAAAAATGAAGTAAAAGGTAAAAAATAATCTCTGGATGATAGTAATTGATCAAACACTTAATTTTAATGCAATAAAAAAACCGTGGGGTGTTGTCTATTTACCTTTTAGGTATGGACAACAAGAAGAAATTCAAGACAACTGATAAGAAGCCCCCCATGCTTTTTTGTATTACATTCAAAGATTATTTTTTAGTTCCTTTTGCTACAAAAGCGTGTTTTTTTTAAGTTTTTTAAACTATTATTTTATTTTCTTGTTTTTAGTTTAACTTGTTTTGCGAAAAAACATTCATTTCAACATAAGTCAAAATCTTTTATATTCATAAAAATTGCCCAAAAAAAGCGACTAAAGGTCTCGGGCTGCATTCGAAACGCGGTCTTTCGAACTCCAAAACGAATAACTATACCCCTTAAAGTGTGATAACCGAGCTCTAAAAACATTCAACTGCGCTGATAAATTGCCTGTCGAGTAATTGTCTAATCCATCTCAGTCATCGATGTATGTGTGCGGAAATCATATTTACATTACTTTGAAAATTTGAGATACATTTTAATAAAAGTATTGTTCAACAATGGCCTGATCAGCAATGAATTGCCAATTGAAGTCTCACCAAAATTTTGGCATGAAATAAATAAAAAACAATAATAACTCATGTTCTAATTACCTTGGAACAATAGAACAAATTTTGTCTGATGCAGAAAAATCAAAGGTTTTTATAGATATTTTTAACTTTTTTTTGCGAGCATTTTTTAATGTTTTTTTTTTTTAAATTTTTCTTTTTTATTGTTGGAAATTAGACCAAAATATTGATTAAAATTAAAATAAAAAAACAATTAACTGTTAAATAATTTAGTTGATTATAGAACACTGCATTGTCATCGGGTCTGAGGTCACGTGCCAAATTTTAAAAGACTTCGATCGTAGGAAGTAGGCGAAATTTGAGCTGCAAGATTCCGTTACAAGATACATACATACATACCGGATCGAGTTCAGCCCTGTCTCAATAAAAACCTTTCATTGGATGTTAAACCAAGGCTTCACTTGATACGCGCCTTATCAGGCTCAGTCATTTCAATAAAAGTTGTAGTATGAAACCAATCAATCAAACAAAAAACCTGGTCAGACTCCAGTGACATCTGGTGTTTTTTGTGGCAACATTTAACTATATAAACAACAGATAAGATTATTCTTAAAGAAAATAGTTATTCAAAATTGAGTTCAAAAGTATTTGAGTTAATTTAAAAGAGGTTTTTTTCTTCCTGAAGAAAAGTGTTTGAAAAGATATTTTAGGCAAAAAGTGAAAAAATATGAAACTTTGTTTTCAAGAAAAATTAAGTTTGGAAACAAAATCAGATGAATATAAGCTGAGGAAGACGAATCAACGTAAATTCCGTGTATGAAAAAATGTTGTGATTAATTATTCCAACTTTTCACAATAAGCATTTTCAAAATTATTTGAGTAATGCAACTGCAAACCTTCAATAAATATAAATAGGAGTGAGCATTTATTGCAATTTATACATTGAATAACAATTTGAAACGAGCTTAAAAAGAAGTTTTCTGTTCGAAAACGTATGTGAATAAATGTTTTGGAAAAACTGTTATTTTTTCTTTGGGGATATTTCGATAATTGGGAATCTGGCGCGGTCGTCTCATTTTTCGCGTAAATAATTTTATTTTGGTAACCCTGCTGATTTATAGTAACCCTATGTGAATAGATGTTTCCGATCTCTTTGTTTTGATTTGCAAAGAAAAATACCTCTCGCGCAGGCGCTTGAGCCAAAAAGTGACGCCAATGAAGAAAAATCGCCAGATTCCCAATTATCGAAATGTCCCCTTTTCTTTTTTGGGGGAGGGGGGGGGCGGGGGGTGATTTCTGCTTCCAATTAATAAAAAACATTGGAAATTTGGCTCTGAATGAAATAATGCGTAATCTATATATATAAAAATGGACTTTGGTAAATTTGTTCCCTAAGATCTCAGAAACTATCCGGCAGATTTGGCTGAAACTTTCACCGTTTGTTCTTTTTGGTACTGGGGAGGTTTGTAGACCAGTTCGGTAAAAATCCGATTGATAGTTCCTTTTTTATTCTAATTTGTCCAAATTTTCGCATAAATGCCCCAATATGACGGTGACAAAATACGTGCACATATTAAAATTATGTGTCCATCGAAAGCGCTTATTTTTCTGCTGAAGATGGCATCTGTTAGAAAGTTCTAAGTTGTATGAAAAACGAGTTATGAGCTTTTTTTGTTCCATGTTCGAAGGCTTTCCTCAATCCAATTCATTATTTAGTGTATCATCTCAACTCCCAGTTCATAGTTAAGCGCTTATCACACGATCCAACATGAGACAAGTCCAAGCAACGCTGAAGTTCGAGCTATCCTCTATACCAGCCAACACTGGCAGAGCTCAGACTTGTTTCTAAACCATGACGTCATCGTTACTATTGTGGGTTGCCGTAAAAGTTCGGATCGTCTGCTCTCAAAACAAATACTTGGTTTGCTAAAATAAGTTTTTATCTCTTCATGCGGGCTTTTTTTTACTTGTTTCATCGCCGATAGTTTTAGTAAATAATGTTTGAAAAAAGGACTTTATTTTGATACATTTTTTTTGTTCCGTATGCTATTTTTTTACTTCCTTCCTTTTTTCAATAAAAATCTTGTCATTGTTCACTTTCAAGTAAAAAAAGGTGCTAAATTTTAACTGCATAAAAATTGTCTTTTTTGTCTTCATTTGTTTGGTTATTAATTTTTCCCTATGCAGATTCAAAATAATGCCTTATGAAAAATGGCTTTTATAATTTAGTTCCATGATTTTTTTTTTCATCTCGTTTGTGCGCAGAAATGCAGAAGAAATTTATTGAATTTAAAATTTTCCTAAAAAAGTGCTATTAATGTAGGTTTAATTAACTAAAGACTAACAGCTGAAGTAAATTAATTTTATATCAATTTTATAATAACAAAAAGGCTTTTTTTCCCACAGAATACATTTAGAAATCTGCTGCCCCCCTCCCCCCCACACACACATAACTTTTGAGTGAATAGTCAGATTTGAACAAACTTTCTGTTTGAAAAATTTCAGCGAGCACACCTCATTTCCAGATTTTACTTTTTGATTTGAAATATATTTTGTTCCATTTTTTACGCATCAAAGGAATGTTAACATTAGCCTCTAAGGGAAAATTTAAGGCAAAGATAAATCCCTAACTTAAAGGTGAATTTGCTTCAAACAAACAGTTGGAAAAAGTTCTTGGTGATGAACATGTATATAGAAAAGGTATTTGTCAATTTAACTATTTTAAAAGTATTTTTTGAACAACTGAAAATTTTTTAACATTCAGAATGACAGAAAACATTATTTTTTATCACCTAAAAAAAATTAAGGGGGGGGGGGGATTTGTGCAGAGTTTGAATACATTCTCAATTTTTGGTATCAAGGAATAGATAAAAAAGCTATCACTAAAATTGAAATGCCATATCTCGTAGACCTGAATATTGACACAAGAGATAAACATGACTGAACCAAAATAAAAGGCATATGAAATGCAAATGGTTTTACTAATGCTGCGGAATTGAAGGGAAATGCCTAGCTACCAATTCTGACTCCTGTACCATACAATTAGTCGTAATCCGACTCCCCAGCTGTGGCAAAAATTCATTACTTCCATCTTTTTTTTTTCTTTGTTTTACTTCATAAGTTAATTTATTATATTTTCCCTATTCAGATTAAAAATGTACATTATGAAAAATTGTTTGAATAATTTAGTTCTATGATTTTCTTTCTCTATGCATGTACAAAGAAATGCTAGAGAAAATTTTAGGGCCTCCAACTCCGACTCCTGCACCCCCAAAATTAGTCGTACTCCCACTCTGCAGCTTCGGCAGAAATTCCTTATTTTCATCCCTTTTGTCTTACTTTATTGAGTACCGGTACTGGCACAGCATTGCCAGTAGTAGAAAAATAAAAGGTGGTTTGGTTTGCCTGTATATTTACAAATAATGGATGATGAATTTCTTGCCAATTTGCTGTGTTCATTTGCTCTCAAATGTTACGGTTCCATGTTATGATAAATTGGAAATTTATTTGTCCAGGTTATGATAATTTCCTTGGTAAAATATTCTTAACATTGGAATAGTAAAAGAACAAAATGGAATTTTCGAAAAATTTCTTCCGAGGTGCTCACCCCTATGCTACAAACTAATTCAGCACCAAATTTCATAAAAATCAGTCGAGCGGTCTAGGCGCTATGCGCGTAACAGACGTACAGAGATCCAGAGACAGACACAGACTTTCATCTTTATTATTAGTAAAAGATTATTTTTTCCCTATTCAGGTCAAAAATTTTACAAAATGAAAAAGTTTAAATTACTAATTCAATGATTTTCTTTCTCCATGCTTGTACACAGAATTTTTTGAAAACATTTTTGGTCCTCCGACTCCTGTATCCCAAAACTAGTTGTACTCCGACACCAGTACGTAGTGTTTTCAACCCTAATACTACCCTAATATTAATATCTGTACCTCAGGTCAGAACAACGTAAGTCATATAATTGTAACTTTAGAGGCGAGAGGAAAAACTTTTGTCTGTCGCATGCAAAAGATTGAACATGCGCTCAACACAGACACAAATGCCTACATACACACACATGAACTCCTACACACACAGCACTGCATCCACAACATGCACACACATGCATACATACATATACACGCACCCACATACATGCGCCTACACAAACACACACGCGCATTCATACACACACACGCTCGTGATTGCGAAAAACATAATTTGAATTCAAGATGTCAAAAATTCAAATTAATATAATTTTTTTTTTAGAATTGCATTCACATGGCTCGATGCGGAATGAATAGGATTCTACGTACAATATAATAATGAACGAATTGAAAATCACAATTTTTGGACTTACATCAGTCTGGCTCTGAGGTACAGGTATTATGGAAGAGGTATGGAAAGTGTTCACATATGCAGGAAGATGTTATATTCACAAGTAACCCCATCTTATCTACCTTACAGCTGACTTTCAAAAGAAGTTGATTCAATTTAAAAAGTTATGTCATAAATTCACTTGCATGTTCATATAATGGTTTGCAACAGCTAAGTTTAGCTCCATAATTAGTTTAAAATATGTTTTTACAAGGAAAGGACATATTGGTAAAATTATATACAACACCCGCTAAAACAAAGATTATATCACCAAGAGGTAGGACTGGTACTGTCATATTTTGAGAATTTAAAATATTTTTTGCTTGAGGTTATCTTAGTAAAACATGCCATGTACACATGTGACCCATGTTCAAATGTGCCCTTTTTTCCCCTACATAGTCATAAAAAATGCAAATTAACATCTAAAATACATCATTAAGAGTTGTGCTAAAAATGTTTATTTTTTAAAAAAGAAATTAATAAACTCATAATTAAAAAATCAACTTTAAGAAATCTTACTGTGTTCAAAAAATTCAGGTAGAGTCTTAAAAAATGCAAATTATTATCTTAACTACTAAAGGCAAAACTTGATGAAGGAAACATGAAAAGTTATTACATCATCCCATTTAATTGAAAATTTTCCATCAAACCCCACTTCATACCGGATAATCCCCACATATATACCGGATAACCCCCATATCAATATCAGATTAACTACTGGATATCCTGCAAAAATCTGTCAGATATCCCGTACGGTGTGGGCTGGCTGGATCAGATACCGGATTGTTAAAAAAAAATAGCCGGAAATCGAATAGTTCCCAAATAATTGGTGCAACATTGTTAACATATTCGCAAAGTAATGACATGAACAGCAAGTACACCAAATTGAATAACAATGTTTATTTTAAATATAAAAACTATAGCAAATGTTCCAATCATGCTTTACTCAGGTAAAGAACTATTCGTTAAAAAAATAGCATAAACTATAATAAAAGAACAATAAAAAAATACTATGAAATTGTAATAAAAATTGGTAGAGGGAATACATTTCTAGGTTTTTCAAAGTAATGATGCTTGGGTTCAAATCTTCATTTCTTCTTGGTTAAATGCAATGAATTCTCTTCAAATGGGAAAAACTTGGTTTTTTTTTTCTTGAATTAAAACATAGCCATCACCAACTGAACTATTACAATTGTAAATGCCTCAGTGACTTGTGGTTTTCTTCAATTACTTTGGCACCGGAGGAACTCAAAGGATGAAAAGATTAACCAGCAAGTTAACCAATATGACAGATAATTTAATTTATTTAACCTGTCAATATCGACAAACCAGCTAGCGTTTAATGGTAAGATTTCACTAAAAGGTCTTTCTCATATCCTTCTTCATTCATTTGCACAGATGAATGGCTGAAAGGGATCCTTGTAACTGAGAAGCAAAAGTTATGTACAGCTCTCTTACAAAATGATTCAGAAACTCACTTTTAAATCATGATAAAGCAATAACATAGTTTAATTTTAATTTTTTTTAACACTAAAAGCAAGACAAAATGATAATCATTTGCAAGCAGTATTAATACTGATTTATTAGCACTGCAAAATGAAAAGTTGTTTTTGAATCTTATGAAATTAAGAATTTCTCACTATTCTAGAACACCTCAAAAACTATTTTACAAACATTTAATATAAAAATTATGTATCAAGTATCAGCCTACTTTTTATATGATACTGTTTTATGTAAACAGTTTAACATTTCGCACATACGCACTATGAGAAATAATACGGCAAATAATCAAATTAAGATTGTTATTTTTTCCAGTAATTTGACAAGGATTCAGTAAAATGTAAACAATCATTTGGCGTCGATATGTACCGGTATTGTCGCCAATGTACCTTTAACCAAAACTACGAATTAATACAAGAATTAGCCAAATTTACAGGCGAAATTTCAGCACGAACAACAATAAAACTAAAGGTATCACAGCATTTAAGATTTTTCTTTCACGGACTATATCAAGCAAATAAATAAACATCGAAAAGGATATCTTTACCGTATGTAAAGAGTATGCATGCTTTCGGCAATCGCTGATTAATCAATTCCTTGAAAATACTCCCTCATTAACCATATCCTATAAATCTTCATGCAGTACAAGGGACTTTTAACATCTCATAGACATTTTTTCTCGCTAATAAAGTCCATTATTTAATAAATTTCTTAGTCTTCTACTTCGGATTCAAGCAGTCAGCCATGTTGGATTTGCCCGTGCACTCAGATGCTTTCCTATTGGTCGAAAAACCAACTCTACCCAACTTTATTGCTCGGAAGCTATAATCTTGGACTAAACTCGCGTACGGGGGAACAATAGAAATGATGACGTCGATCTTGGCCGAAGCACCTGAGGTATATTGGACTAGTCCGGTATTGGATGGAATAGGGTGAAAAGTTGCATCGTGTGATAAGCGCTTTAGAATTGTTGAATGTTTTTGTGTTTCGTCTGACTGTTTGAGGCTTTTCTCAAGTCAAATCTTAAAGTAACGTTTTTTCTCCAAGATTGGCTAATAATAACTAGATTTGGTTGATTATTTTCCATTTAAACGGAACTTAAATGTAATTAATGTTTTTTTTTATTATTATTTGTGCTGATTGGACTTTTTAATCATTATCCAATCTAACAGCAGAAACCTCGCCAAAATTTATGCAGAAAGATTTCAGTAGCGGATGCATTTGGCAGTTTTTTCAACTGTCGCGGTTTTTGAAGTCTAAGACTACGTAATAATGTTTGTCAGCTTTCACCATGTAAAAAAATATCGTCAATCAAAGAATCTTTAAAAACTTTTTTTGATAGGTAAAATAATCCAGCAACTAAATTAGGCAAATCCATAAACAGCACAAAAACTTCCATTAATGTGACTTTGTGAACAAATTCAAACCAACTCCAAATTTTACTACTTATTTTGGAAACATTTCGGATGAAATTGTTTAGCGCCATTTTATGGTGACCAAAAGTATCTTAGCATATGGATAAGAGATCTTAGCAATATCGCTTTAACAAAAATTAGTAACATACCGTTTTACAAAGTAAGGAGGGGGAGCATTATTCAAGGTATCCCAAAACGATTCCCGCAAATTCGGTAACATTTTAAATCGCACCAAGAACCCACAATAATTGAAATTTTCCAAAATAACTAAAGCAAGTTTAAGGGGATCACGGGCGCGCGGCTACATTTTTTTAAACAGTTCGTTCTTCAATAGACATACAGAGAAGGTAAGACTATATGTAAAAAAAATATATTAACTGATAAATCTTTTTAAACATGTGAAGTTTAATTTCATATTTCGGAAATTTTTCAAATTTGTATAGGCTTAAATTTTGTGTTTTCGTTTCTAAATGAATACTATTTTGCTCTTTTTCCTTCTGCTACTTTAGTTTTATGAGTAAGGAAGAAGCTAGATTTTAAATCACGTCAAAAAGGTGTGTTTTAAGTTCTTTCACTTAAAACAGAAAACAAATGCAAGCAACGATTGTTTCTCATAAATATTGCTAACCCAGGCAACGCCGGGTATTTTTGCTAGTCTATATCTATATATATAAAAATGGACTTTGGTAAATTTGTTCCCTAAGATCTCAGAAACTACCCGGCAGATTTGGCTGAAACTTTCACCGTTTGTTCTTTTTGGTAATGGGGAGGTTTGTAGACCAGTTCGATAAAAATCCGATTGATAGTTACTTTTTTATTCTAATTTGTCCAAATTTTCGCATAAATGCCCCAATATGAAGGTTAAAAAATACGTGTACATATTAAAACTATGTGTACATCGAAAGCGCTTATTTTTCTGCTGAAGATGGCATCTGTTAAAAAGTAAGTTGTATGAAAAACGAGCTATGGGCTTTTTTCGTTCCATGTTCGAAGGCTTTCCTCAACCCAATTCATTATTTAGTGTATCAACTCAACTCCCAGTTCATAGTTAGAATTGTTGAATGTTTTTGTGTTTCGTCTGACTGTTGGAGGCTTTTCTCAAGGCAAATCTTAAAGTAACGTTTTTTCCCCCAAGATTGGCTAAAAATAAATGGATTTGGCTGATCATTTTCCATTTAAACGGAACTTAAATGTAATTAACAATTTTTTTTTTATTATTATTATTTATGCGGATTGGACACTTACTCACTATCCAATCAATCAGCAGAAATATCGCCAAAATTTTTGCAGAAAAATTCAGTAGCTGATGCATTTGGTAGTTTTTTCAACTGTCGCTGTTTTTAAAGCCAAAGACTACGTAATGATGTTTCTCAGCTTACACCATGTAAACAAAATATCGCCAATCAAAGAATCTTTAAAAAAAACTTTTTTTACTGTGTAAAATAATCCAGCAACTAAATAAGGCAAATCCATAAAGAGCAAAAACACTTCCATAAATTTTTATTTTTTGCACAATTTCAAACAATCGCCAAATTTTACTACTTATTTTGGAAACATTTCGGATGAAACCATTTAGTGCCATTTTATTTTGAGCAACTCAGCATCTGGCGACAATATTTCTATAATAAAAATTAGTAAGAGGGGGGAGTATTATAGAAGGTGTCCCAAAATGATTCTCGCAAATTCGGTAACATTATAAACCGCACTAAGTGCCCACAATAATTGAAATTTCCCACTAAAGAAAGTGTAAAGGGAACACGGGCGGCTACATTTTTTAAAACAGTTCGTACATCAATAGCCATACAGAGAAGGTTTTAGATGTTAAAAAAAAAGTACTAACAGATGACTTTTTAAACATGTAAAGTTTAATTTCATATTTCGGAAATTCTTCAAATTTGTATACGCTTAGATGTCGTGCTTTCGTTTCTAAATGAATACTATTTTGTTCTTTATACTTATTGCTATTTTAGTTTTATGAGTAAGGAAGAAGCTCGATTTTTAATCACGTCAAAAAGGTTTGTTTCGAATTCTTTCGCTTTAAACAGAAAACAAGGGTAAGTCACGATTGTTTCTCATTACTATTACTGACCCGGGCAACGCCGGGTATTTTTGCTAGTATTATATAAAAATGGAGTTTGGTAAATTTGTTCCCTAAGATCTCAGAAACTACCCGGCAGATTTGGCTGAAATTTTCACCGTTTGTTCAGTTTGGTACTGGGAAGGTTTATAGACCAGTTCGAAAAAATCCGATCGACAGTTCCCTTTTTATTCCAATTTTAGTCCCAATTTTCGCATAAATGCCCCAATATAGGGGTGGAAAAAAACGTGCACATATTAACATTATATGTCCATCGAAAGCGCCAATTTTTCTGCTGAAGATAGCATCTGTTCGAAGTTTCTAAATTGTATAAAAAACGAGTTATGAGCTTTTTTGTTCCCTGTTCGAAGGCTTTCATCAACCCAAGTCATTATTTAGTGTGTCATCTCAACTCCCAAGAATTGTTGTATTGATGAATATTTTTGCGTTTCGTCTGACTTTTTGAGGCTTTTCTCAAGTCAAATCTTAAAGTAACGTTTTTCCATAAGATTGGCTAAAAATAAATGAATTTGGCTGATCATTTTACTTTTAAACGGAACTTATGCAATTAATGGTTTATTATTATTATTTATGCTGATTGGACACTTGCTCACTATATCCAACCAACCAGCAGAAATATCGCCAGAATTTTTTCAGAAAGATTTCAGTAGCTGATGCATTTGGCAGTTTTTTCCACTGTCGCTGTTTTTGAGCCCAAAGACTACGTAATAATGTTTCTCAGCTTTCACCATATAAACAAAATATCGCCAATCAAAGATACTTAAAAAAAAAAAAAAAATACTGTGTAAAATAATTCAACAACTAAATTAGGCAAATCCATAAACCGCACAAAAACTTTCATTAATTTTTCTTTTTGCACGATTTCAAACAATCGCCAAATTTTACTACTTTTTTGAAAACATTTCGGATGAAACCGTTTAGCGCCATTTTATTTTGACCAAAAATATCTCAGCATCTGGCAACAATATTCTATAATAAAAATTAGTAAGGAGAGGGAGTATTATCGAAAGTGTTCCAAAATGATTCTCGCAAATTTGGTAAGATTTTAAACCGCACCAAATGCCCACAAAAATTGAAATTTCCCAAAATAACTAAAGCAAGTGTAAGGGGAACACGGGCGGCTACATTTTTTAAAACAGTTCGTGCATCAATAGCCGTACAGAGAAGGTTTTAGATTTAAAAAAAAAGTACTAACAGATAAATCTTTTTAAACATGTAAAGTTTAATTTCATATTTCGGAAATTCTTCTAATTTGTATATGCTTAAATGTCGTGCTTTCGTTTCTAATATTTTGTCTATTTTGTTCTTTATACTTATTGCTATTTTAGTTTAATGAGTAAGGAAGAAGCTCGATTTTTAATCACGTCAAAAAG
Source organism: Uloborus diversus (assembly GCF_026930045.1). Classification (NCBI taxonomy): domain Eukaryota; kingdom Metazoa; phylum Arthropoda; class Arachnida; order Araneae; family Uloboridae; genus Uloborus; species Uloborus diversus. The sequence continues at coordinate 109,631,551 of NC_072734.1, read as the reverse complement.
GTTTGTTTTAAATTATTTCGCTTAAAACAGAAAACAAGAGCAAGTAACGATTGTTTCTCATAATTATTACTGACCCAGGCAACGCCGGGTATTTTTTCTAGTATTATATAATTAAACATTACATCTTATGGACGAAACCATACTGTCTATTAAACGTATGAACAATACTTAACAATTTGTATCAAGAAAAAGTATTTTTTTGGTTTTATTATGCAAAAATTAATTACATATACTTCATCAAGCACAACCGATAAATATATTTATCAGTTAAAACATAAAACAAATGAAAGTAGCGATTATTACTCATAATTATTACTAACCCAGGCAACGCCGGATATTTTTGTTAGTTGATAAATATATTTATGGAAACATTCAAAGAGCTTTCAGTATTTTTTTTTCTTATACTTTAAAGTTTAATTCAAAATTAGTTATTTTTCAAAAACATATTCTGAAAATGGTTAATAGTTCAATTTGATATCTTCAGTTTTTTTGCAATAAGAACTATTAAAATACACAAAAAATGCATAGAGATACGATTTTTCTAAAGAAAAGTAAGTAGAAAACATATCAAATAAAAATTTTGCCATAAAACTGATCGTTAGTATCGATTATTATAAATTTCAATTTATATCATAAAGGAGTACGGTTGTATGTTAAAAAAACAAGAAATTTAAATCATTTAAAAGTGCATAGAAACAATAATGAATTCACCCGGAAAAACATACCAATAAAAATTTCAAAAAAGGAAAACATGGCAGCTTTTCATTCAAAGATTTTCATAAACCTATACATTCCAGCCTTTAAAAAAATAAGAAAAAAACTCCTTCTTTTTTTTTCTTGAAAAAAACTTTTGCTTGTTGAAAAATTAGATAAATAAAAATAATAATAACAGTTAAAAATATAAAAACAAGCCTGTTAAAAAGGTAAACGGTATTCCAATGTTTACGCATTGTGAGGAAATTTAAATGGGAGAAACTTCGCCACATAAATACATTATTGCACAAAAAAACATGAAAAGTTCCACAAATTTTTAAATTATTTGTTAAATATCAAATTTAAAAAAAAACCATTAAGTAGCATAAAAAATTACATTAAAATGAAAAAAAAATGGAAAATTAAATTAAATTATTTCGTAATCCGCCAAATCAAAACTAAACAGTATTAGGAAGCAACCATGTTACTGTATTCAGCCAAGGATCAATTAAAGTGTAAAATAATTCGCCAGATAAATGTATTAATTAATTAAAGAACAATAAAAATTCCATCAAAGTATCAAAAGAACAAACATTGGCGACATCAATTTTAGCAATAAAAAAAGTTTTCTCCAATTTCACATGTTCCGCGACTCTATAATTCCCCATGATTTTAATGTGAATATTAAATGGCAAGAAATATAATGCTGTCAAATTTTGTGACGCCAAAGAATTACATATATGTGCGCCACGATGCATTTCAACTCTTGGAGATTATTTTTCATTTTATTTGTTGTCCCCGTATTCGGTTTTTTGGTTTCAATAAAATGAAGTTTTTATTGTTGTAAAATATAGTTTGTTCAGCGGATTTTTTTTATATTTTACTGAAACTTTTAGTGTAGTTTCGTGGGTGGTTTCATTTACTGAGAGGACTATAGAAACTTTTAATAAATATATTGGTAATAAAATTATATGTAATAAAACTTTAAATGCTTTCGATTATCGAATTTATTTATTTTTCGAAGTAGGATGTTATTTTGTTTTTTTCGCGAATTTTTAATCAAAACAAAGTAAAATAATTCGCCAAATAAAAAACGAGATGTTAAAATAATATGAGAAATCTCGTTAAAATATTTCGCTAAATCAATTTCAATTCTCCATAATTATGTGACATAATCAGCAGAATAAATTAACCTTGTCATAAGTAAAAATTGAAAGTGTAAATTTTGTAAAATTAGAAAAAGATGCAAACATACGACAATGTAAGCCTTGTTTTTTAATTTTCGCCGACGATGATGTAAGTGCAATTTTTCAGTTTTCGCCAAATAAAGCTAAAGAGAAAATTCGTCAACCTGAGCGATGTACCTGTAACTAAATAATATCAAAAGAGCAAATATGTATTAGTCATATAGTAGTCATTATAGCAGTCTTACCGATATTGTGAAAATAAAACAATTATTGTCGAAATCTTGACGATTGCGCCATTAAATACCACCTTTAACTATGCAGTAAAATCTATATATATAAAAATGGAGTTTGGTAAATTTGTTCCCTAAGATCTCAGAAACTACCCGGCAGATTTGGCTGAAACTTTCACCGTTTGTTCAGTTTGGTACTGGGAAGGTTTATAGACCAGTTCGAAAAAAATCCGATCGATAGTTCCCTTTTTATTCCAATTTTAGTCCCAATTTTCGCATAAATGCACCAATATGGGAGTGGAAAAAAACGTGCGCATATTAACATTATATGTCCATCGAAAGCGCCAATTTTTCTGCTGAAGATAGCATCTGTTCGAAGTTTCTAAGTTGTATAAAAAACGAGTTATGAGCTTTTTTGTTCCCTGTTCGAAGGCTTTCATCAACCCAAGTCATTATTTAGTGTGCCATCTCAACTCCCAAGAATTGTTGCATTGTTGAAAATTTTTGCGTTTCGTCTGACTTTTTGAGGCTTTTCTCAAGTCAAATCTTAAAGTAACGTTTTTGCACAATATTGGCTAAAAATAAATGGATTTGGCTGATCATTTTACTTTTAAACTGAACTTATGTAATTAATGGTTTATTATTATTATTTATGCTGATTGGACACTTGCTCACTATATCCAACCAACCAGCAGGAATATCGCCAGAATTTTTTCAGAAAGATTTCAGTAGCTGATGCATTTGGCAGTTTTTCCCACTGTCGCTGTTTTTTAACCCAAAGACTATGTAATAATGTTTCTCAGCTTTCACCATATAAACAAAATATCGCCAATCAAAGATACTTAAAAAAAAAAAAAAAAAAATACTGTGTAAAATAATTCAACAACTAAATTAGACAAATCCATAAACCGCACAAAAACTTTCATTAATTTTCTTTTTGCACGATTTCAAACAATCGCCAAATTTTACTACTTATTTTGGAAACATTTCGGATGAAACCGTTTAGCGCCATTTTATTTTGACCAAAAGTATCTCAGCATCTGGCAACAATATTTCTATAATAAAAATTAGTAAGGAGGGGGAGTATTATCGAAAGTGTCCCAAAATGATTCTCGGAAATTTGGTAAGATTTCAAACCGCACCAGGTGCCCACAAAAATTGAAATTTCCCAAAATAACTAAAGCAAGTGTAAGGGGAACACGGGCGGCTACATTTTTAAAAACAGTTCGTACATCAATAGCCATACAGAGAAGGTTTTAGATTTTAAAAAAAAAAGTACTAACAGAGATAAATCTTTTTAAACATGTAAAGTTTAATTTCATATTTCGGAAATTCCTCAAATTTGTATATGCTTAAATGTCGTGCTTTCGTTTCTAATTGAATACTATTTTGTTCTTTATACTTATTGCTATTTTAGTTTAATGAGTAAGGAAGAAGCTCGATTTTTAATCACGTCAAAAAGGTTTGTTTTAAATTCTTTCGCTTAAAACAAAACAAGGGCAAGTAACGATTGTTTCTCATAATTATTACTGACCCAGGCAAAGCCGGGCATTTTTGCTAGTCTATATATATAAAAATGAAGTTTGGTAAATTTGTTCCCCAAGATCTCAGAAACTACCCGGCAGATTTGGCTGAAACTTTCACCGTTTGTTCAGTTTGGGACTGGGAAGGTTTATAGACTAGTTCGAAAAAAATCCAATTGATAGTTCCCTTTTTATTCCAATTTTAGTCCCAATTTTCGCATAAATGCCCCAATATGGGGGTGGAAAAAACGTGCACATATTAACATTATATGTCCATCGAAAGCGCCAATTTTTCTGCTGAAGATAGCATCTGTTCGAAGTTTCTAAGTTGTATAAAAAACGAGTTATGAGCTTTTATGTTCCCTGTTCGAAGGCTTTCATCAACCCAAGTCATTATTTAGTGTGTCATCTCAACTCCCAAGAATTGTTGTATTGTTGAATATTTTTGCGTTTCGTCTGACTTTTTGAGGCTTTTCTCAAGTCAAATCTTAAAGTAACGTTTTTCCACAAGATTGGCTAAAAATAAATGGATTTGGCTGATCATCTTACTTTTAAACGGAACTTATGTAGTTAATGGTTTATTATTATTATTTATGCTGATTGGACACTTGCTCACTATATCCAACCAAACAGCAGAAATATCGCCAGAATTTTTTCAGAAAGATTTCAGTAGCTGATGCATTTGGCAGTTTTTTCCACTGTCGTTGTTTTTGAGCCCAAAGACTACGAAATAATGTTTCTCAGCTTTCACCATATAAACAAAATATCGCCAATCAAAGATACTTTAAAAAAAAAAAAAAATACTGTGTAAAATAATTCGACAACTAAATTAGGCTAATCCATAAACCGCACAAAAACTTCCATTAATTTTTCTTTTTGCACGATTTCAAACAATCGCCAAATTTTACTACTTATTTTGGAAACATTTCGGATGAAACCGTTTAGTGCCATTTTATTTTGACCAAAAGTATCTCAGCATCTGGCAAAAATATTTCTATAATAAAAATTAGTAAGGACGGGGAGTATTATCGAAAGTGTCCCAAAATGATTCTCGCAAATTTGGTAAGATTTTAAACCGCACCAAGTGCCCACAAAAATTAAAATTTCACAAAATAACTAAAGCAAGTGTAAGGGGAACACGGGTGGCTACATTTTTTAAAACAGTTCGTACATCAATAACCATACAGAGAAGGTTTTAGATTTAAAAAAAAAAAAGTACTAACAGATAAATCTTTTTAAACATGTAAACTTTAATTTCATATTTCGGAAATTCTTCAAATTTGTATATGCTTAAATGTCGTGCTTTCGTTTCTAATTGAATACTATTTTGTTCTTTATACTTATTGCAATTTTAGTTTAATGAGTAAGGAAGAAGCTTGATTTTTAATCACGTCAAAAAGGTTTGTTTTAAATTATTTCGCTTAAAACAGAAAACAAGGGCAAGTAACGATTGTTTCTCATAATTATTACTGACCCAGGCAACGCCGGGTATTTTTGCTAGTACTATATAATTTATAAACAACAAGGTTTCCTTCTCAGACATTTTTTTTTTGTTTTAAATTTAGAGGAAGAGTAATGTTCGAACCATTCTCGATATCAACTCACATTATATGTCTCAAAAAATTTATACGTAATCCCTGGGGCCGACTTACTAAAAGTGAGACCAAGGCTCAAAATGCTTTGGAGTTCCCTGTGCTTCAGGGATGCATTTTACCAGAAGTGAACGCCAATGAGAAATAGTTGAATACTGAGTTGGGACCAGCTTTACCTAAAAAGGGAATTTATTTTCCTTGAAAAACGGACCAGGTACGCCGTACCGGCATCTATTCACCTGTACTACACATCGGTTAACCATATCAATGAAATTTTACGTTAAAGATTGAAAAAACATCACTTTTTACAGCAGAAATAACACGTTAACTAATGTAAACAAATGATTTCCCCCGGTTATACTACAGCGCAATCTTACGGGCAAGGCGGCGCCTTTGATCTTTTGAGAAATGACTGAGCCTGATAAGACACGCATTGAGTGAAGCCTTGGTTAAACATTACTAAAACTCATTATCAAATTATCATGCCGTGGCGCGAGTTTCATTGTTGAAACACGCGGGTTACTTTATCAACGGCTATTATTTATATGAGGATTCGGAAACTACTTTTTAGCAAATTTCAAAGCATTTGCTGATTTGTTCTTAAAACTTTTATTACTACATGCCGTTTCCATTAATATGGTTTTGCCAATTTCTATTAATTATTTATTTCATTTTGCATGTTATAAACTGAAAAAAAAATCTACTATTTCGCAAAAAGCTTCCTGGGTTGAAATAGATTTTCTGGGCACGTTTCATGCATTTCTTTTTTAATATTAATTACTGATTTCATCAAATAATTAATAGACGAATCGCGATAGTACGTTCCTTTGAATTCGAAACCAGTGAGTTAAATGTTTTCTGCTGCTCTTGTCTCTGATTCCAGTATTACTTCTGCAGCAAACAAAAATGCCTTTATTCAAATAAGATTTGTGTCTTTTGTGTTATTTTTAAACAACTGTAAAAAAAATTTCTTCGTGTTATGTAGAGAAGTCAATTAAAACAAAAAGAAATAGTTACATTCATTTTTCCTTTTCTGGGGGGGGGGGGGGGCGGGCCCCTTGCACCCCCTCTCCAAAATATGCTACTGCCTAAAAGTGGGATTACATGACAATCGCTACCTTTTTGCGACTGTTGCTATAACCCTACTTTTAAAATATCCCGCAAACAGGGAAAATAAATATAGGGAAAAGTTTCCAAAGCCCCATCCCAATAACATCAATAAAAATGCACTGAAATTATGTTTTAGAAATTTTAATTTCTTAAAATTCTTGGGGAAGGCCTCTGAGCCTCCGTTCTTTCTAATACAGCCAACTCTCTTTAAAACGACCTCCTATTACTGCGACTCATCCGTTATAGCAACTCGTGCGTTAAGTCCCTTCCCTATTCCAAATCTACAATGCTATTTTAACGTCCACTTAGAGTGTCCGAGTTGAATTGTTTCTTCCGATATGGCGTCCAAATTTAAGTCTTAATTTTTTAAATGTATTCTCAGGACTAACAATTCGAAAATTAATATTAAAACGTATTATGTCTCTAAAGGTAAAATAAAATAATAGTTTAAAAAACTAAAAAAAAACACGCTTTCGTAGCAAAATGAACTAAAAAGTGAAAAATAATCTTTGGATGATAGTAGTTGACCAATCACTTAATTTTAATGTAATACAAAAAAGCGTGGGGTGCTGTCTATTTACATTTTTGCTTGGACATTAAATGGAAGAAATTCAAGACAACTGATAAGAAGCCCCCCACGCTTTTTTGTATTCCATTAAAATAAAGTGATTGGTCAACTACTATCATCCAAAGATTATTTTTCACTTTTTAGTTCATTTTGCTACGAAAGCGTGTTTTTTTTTAGTTTTTTAAACTATTATTTTATTTTTCCGTTTTTTAGTCTTTTGTTGGAGAATTATCAGGCAAAGTTTTTTTTTTTTTTGTGCGGTATATGAAAATTTGAATCAGATTGGGACTTAATTGACGAAATTATTTATGAAACGAGTGCGAGGTAATATCTCAAAGTTAAGACAAGGGCACCCCGATGGGAAGCTACTGTGAGTCATCGATGTATGTTTGCGGAAATCATATTTATATTACTTTGAAAATTTGAGATGCATTTGAATAAAAGTTTTGTTCAACAATGGTCTCATCAGCAATAAATTTCCAATTGAAGGCTCACCTCAATTTTGGCATGAAATTAGTTAAAAACAGTTATATTTCATGTTCTAATTACCTTGAAACATTGGAACAAATTTTGTCTGATGCAGAAAAATTAAAGGTTTTTGTAGATATTTTTAAATAATTTTTGCGAGTATTTTTTAATGTATTTTTTTAAATTTTTCCTTTTTCACATTGTTGGATTTATGCCAAAATATTGATTAAAATTGTAGGAAACTCACAATTAAAAGAGTTAATTAATTAATTTGATTATAGAATATTGCATTGTCATCGGGTCTGAGGTCGCGTGCCAAATTTCAAAAGAATCCGATCGCAGGAAGTGAGCGAAATTTGAGCTGCAAGATTCCATTACAAGATACATACATACATACATACATACATACATACATACATACAGGTGAAGCTAATAAAAGCGTGTTAATATTTCCATTGATAGGAATTATTTGTTGGTATATGGTTAAACAAGTGATGAAAATCACACACTAACGGTGGGCATTAAGAATTATATTTTTCTGAAAAAGGTTAAAGAAGCGAGAAACTTCTACAATGTCTCAAACAAAAGGAAAAAACATCTGTAATATATAATTTAAAAAATAACTAATTTATATCGGTTAATTTTAATGCATTTTTTTGCTAAACGTATTTTTTAAAAGTTATATGTAATTTATGGACAGTACTTGAACTGTAAAATTTTTAAAAAGGGAAAGAAATTGACGAAAAAAAAATATTTTATTTTTAGGTTTTTTTTCCCTTAAATTCTTTTTTAAAACGTAGCATAAATTGGAAAAATTATTCTTGCATTTCAAAAAATAACTAAATAACACGCAATACGTTATAAAGGCCTCCTGTTATAGCGACCGATTTCGTTTGGAAGACTGTGGTCGTTACGAGCGGTTACAATCGGCTGGCTTACCCATACTACCTCTCGCCTGTGCGCCTTCGAAATTTCTTATTTTTTTTTTCATTCTCAAACCTGTGCACCTCTTTTTTTTGGCGTCCTCGAACTTTTTCTCTTTAATTTTTCCAAATTTTATTTTGCTTGCGCCCTCTAACATGTGCGCCTTCGCCCCTACCCTCCCGCGCCCTTACACTTGTGTGACTTTTTTTTTTCGTTTTGTTTCATTTTTTTAAAATTGCGCCTGCCTTCGTGTTTTTTTTTTTTTTTTTGTGCTCTTGACCCTGTGCGCCTTTGCTTTCATAAAGGGGGGGGGGGATCAGACATTTTGCCGGTTTAGCAGGATATTTTCCCCATGGAAACCGATTTCAGTACAGATTAGAGCTATTGAAATTTGACATTTTTAATAACATATTCATTAATGGCTGTAAAGGAAATAATTTTGCATTTTTGCAAAGAAAAAAGTACTAAAAGCAAGGAAGTTCTAATTTCTAAGGGGGTCTTGAGCCCCCATTTTCCCCCCTATATGGCGCCCTTGTTTGCTTATTATTATTATTATTATTATTATTATTATTATTATTATTATTATTATTATTTTTGCGCCCTTTGGGAGTCAAGGTTGGCGCTTTCTCGGGAAACTCAGTTCGCCTCTGCACATACCACGTTTGAGCTCCCACTTTTTTGTTGCATCAGTCGGCAAGATAAATTAGTTATCTCGTTATATTTTTTTACCGTTCTACTCATCTTCTCTCTCTCTTTCTCTCTCTAGGGGTTGTCCACCATAAAGAGTTACACTTCACCTTACCCCCCTTCCCTTTCTCACGTTTCGCTTACTCTATATCGCAAAAAGTCACTAATCCTTTTCGGACTCTTTACCTGAGATATCTACAATCGCGTCTTTAAGCAGGGGGTGCCAACCTATGGGGAGGGGGGATTGAAATTTTTAGGGGGTGTTTTAGAGGAGTATTTTTTGATTGTGGTGGGTCTAGCATTTGGGGGGTCTTCGCGATATTTAGGGGGCGGTGCGCCCTTACTCTTAGGGGGTGGACACCCCTGCTTTAAGGGTTACATTTTGGGAATTGCATTGCGGAAGGCCTCTTAACTCCTCATCCTGAAATCACTCAAATCATCTAAAACTGTCGTTTCGATATACTTCAGTTCCGAAAAATGTCTGAGGAAGGATATTTGAACCTGACTCCTCTCCTGAACGTCATATCAAAGATGGCCCACAGTTTCATTTTAGGACCTCAATTCGGAAAAAAAAAAAAATGCCGTTGCAAGGTCCAAGGGAGGAGCGATAGCCCCCCCCCCCCCCCTTATCGCCCTTCTCTTGTATCCGACCTATGTTGAAGGAATGCAAGCAAAAGTTGCTAACTTGCGAGTGACTCTTCACGATTCGCCAAGAATTATTGAAATAAAAGAATTATTGAAATTCGGCTCATAAGATCGCTGATAACTATCTATGGAACTGGAATTTTATTATGAATTCAGGAATTTAGTTGAGTTTTTGATTATAAAATAAAAGTTATATACAGTCGGACCTCCATATATCGAAGTAGCAAATTGCCAGGAAAAAATTCGATATATAGAAATTTCGATACATGGAAACGATTTTATTTTATCTTAAAAGTATCCTGAACATTAAAATAAAAGCTAATTTTCGTGAATGAAACCCAATTTATAATTTATACGAGTATCGGATTAAATGAAACTTAATAATTAAAAAATTAACAGAAATTACATTTTTATACGTCAACCATACATCTTCATATTCTTCGGCAATTCAACTTGATCGCAAGTTTAGGGGATTTTCGTTTTAACAATGATTGAGAGAAAAGTAAAAAATCAATCTACTTAACTTAAATGATTTTTACTGAAGCCAAGAAGACTAGAAATTATAATCAACAAACAAAAGGGATAATTTGAAACTGAAACTGTTTTGAGGCCGTGGTAGCCTGATCGGTAAGGCATTGGACTCGGGGCCGAAGGGTCTCGGGTTCGATCCTCGCTGGTCGAAGACTCACCGTCGTCATTAAAGGGGACTGGGCGACGTTAAATATGCTCGTGGTCTCAATGTCCTCCAAGTGAAACGATACCTCTGGGGATGCTAGCACCAGGTAGCTATTAGCTCTTGGACTAGTTCTAAATTCTCATTAACTGTTCGATCCGGTGATGGTGCTGCCATCTATCGGTAGATAAAATAATGGAGGCAAGGCACTTAGTATGCAGTCCTCGACATAAATGCAGTTGTAGTCAGTTGTGACTCTAAATAGGAAACTGATTTTACAGGTTTACTGGTTACAGCTAAGATTAGAAATAAACTTGAGGGAATTTAAGAACTTCAGAACGAAACAACGACTTAACTACATACACACCCTTTAACCCCAGATTTCTTATGAGTTCCTTAGCAACCTTTAGTGAGCGTAATTTTCTCCTCTAACCTTCATTTTTCATGAGACAAACAGTCTAAAGTGGAAAAAAAAAAAATCTACGAATGTCTCGAATTTTTTTTTTCGATATATAGAAACAATTTTTCTATATAATAAACATAAAAATTTGCTAGAATTTGAATGTAGATAATAAATACTAACTTCTACATAATCGATATGTAGAAAATTTCGATAAGTGGAAGTTCGATAAATGGAGGTTCGATTGTACTATCTTTCGCGCATACGCAGTGAAAAAGCAATTGCTTTAAATGTCCATATTTTATCAAATTTGTAACATTTTAATTTCAAATTTTAGTATTTTACTTCTCTCGTATGCTGTCAAGTTTTCTGAAAGTTTGGTAAGCTTTGAGGGAAAACTTTGCGTGTTATGAGCCAAAAACCTTCAACAACCCTTCTGGAAAATGACTCTCTCCTTAACCAGAGCCTGGATCACATCCGTCCTTGGGGGAGTAGGGTTTGCATAACTGTGACACTTTGTGACAAGCGAGAGGGAGAGGGTAACAAGAAGTGTGATATCATGCATTTTTATACTATTCATGAGAAATAGCGTACCACGGTCGTTCAGTGTGATTCATGACAAAAACATATTATTTGCGAACGATCCCTCACGATTCGTTGCCTATCCAAGAGTTATTCAAATTTAGTTCATTAGATCGCTGATACCAGAATTTTTAGGAGAGTGTATTGAAATTCCGTCATGAGTTGAGGAATCTAGTTGGACTTCATATTATTTCACACATGCGCAATAAAAAATTCATTGCTTTAAATGTCCATATTTTTTCCTGCCACGTCCACAAAATGTCCATTTAATATTTCGAGTTTTCCTGGCACAACTTATTGCTTCCCAACAAAACATAAAAGGGAAAAAAGGAGCCATGTTCGGTTGAAATGGAGGTTCGGGATAGGCGGTATCGCCGACAAAAAAGTTCAGTGGGAATTTGACAGGTTTTTTGAATTTAACTTTGGGTGGGTTTTTTAAAATCTCATTTAAAGAGGTGTGCTTCGCCCTTGGCGGGGGGGGGGGGTGATGGGCATGCCTATCATAAGTGTCATTTTTGGGCATAAATAGGGCGTCTGGTGCGAATTTTTCGAAACATTAGTCCTCAAACTGCAGCTTTAGGCAATCACCCCTAGAACAAGAACGCAACCCCCCTAAATATTACAAAGCAAGAGCCCCTCCCCTCCCAAATGAGAAACATTCCCGTCAAAACACCCCTCTCCCTAAAAATTTCAATGGTGTAGTCTGTGCTATGACCCCCCCCCCCCCTAGGTGGGCGCCTTTGCCTACCCCCCCCCCCCTCTTTTGGATCCGAACCTACTCCTAAGGACTACTCCTGGAAGACAAAAAACAATGAAAATGTAAATAAAAACAAGTACATCGCGGTTGTCTGAAATACAGAAAAATAAATTAAAAACGCAAAGAAATATCATGATTTTTTAAAAAATAGAATTTGTTCTCAGGAGTGAGTCAGAGATTATCCTCTTTTATCTCTTACTCTTACCAAAAGATGGCGCTCTTACGTCGATTAATTTCAAAATCTTTCTACCTGTTCCGTAGTATTCCTTTTGGAATGAAAACAAAAACATGAATCCAACAGGTGAAAAATGTAGGGGAAAAAGTTCGAACAGTGTTGTGTACATGCTCGGTGTGTATTAGAAGCTAGTGAATCGGCAAAGGAAGTGTAAGTGAGAAATGAATGATACAATAAATGTGTAACGAAGGATTACGCTTCTAATTCAAAAAATACGTATGAATTCTTTCAGCAGCTGTACATTCTCAGGTAAGATATTCCTTATCTTTTTGATTAAAATTATTTTTTCTGCTGACTGCATCATAATTGAATTTAAATTATATTCTATTTTCAGCAATTCAACACAGAATGTAAACTAAATAATAATATTTAAGATAGTTATTTAAGACTATTATGGAGAAAGAATTAAAAATAATATCTTCATTCATTTGTTTCTTTTGAGACGATCTTTAGCATGGAATTTATTCTTTCAACAAATTTCGATTGTTCAAGTGAGGCTCCTACAAATTAACTGAAATGAAGAGATTTTAACTCGGAAGAATTTTAAGTATTAAGAACCGAAAGTTGATAGGACAAAAAAAATGTATAGGGAGGCTTAAATTTTCGCGATCACGATATGTTCGCGAAAACCTCGAACATTATGCCTCGCCAAAATAAGTGCTTTTACAAATATTCAATGAACGTGTATTAATGCTTAATCAACAAACGTATCTGAATATCGAATGCCTTAATTCAGAGGTCTTCAACCTGTGTTACGCGCAGGCCGGTAATTTCGAATTTTGCGAGGGAGGCAAAGGGTGTATAGTCTCAACGCAAATTTTAACGGAAAAAAACAACAAAAAGCACGCCCGCCGGTCATTTCAAATTTTTCCGGGGAGGAAGGAGTTCAAAAGATATATAATCAATACATATTTTATCTCCAAAAAAAAAAAAAAAAAAAACCGGCCGCTTTTTGGAAAAACATTATTTTTCCTGAACAAGCCGCATTTGATCCCCCTTTACCAGGGCCTGATTAAGGCACAGGCCAACTAGGCCTGGGCCTGGGGCCCCATCTTCCTAAGGGGCCTCAAGTTAAAAAATAACTTATACATAGCATTAAAAAATCATGTATTTTTGTGAAAATAGTAAAAATTCTTCTTTTAAACAAATATTAAACATTATCTTGCGTCGATTTAAAGTGATAAAATAGAGGGGCAGGGGGCCTCTAAAGCATTGTGGGCCTAGGGCCTCACTTTTAGTTAGTCGGCCCCTGCCCTTAACCCTTAAATGACGTGCCTGTGGGAGGGTGCAATTGACCCCCCCCCCCCCCTCTTCCCACGGAATCACAGGCATGCCTGGAACTTTTGGAAACAGAGGTTCCGCTCTCCGCATGTGGTATATCATAAGTGCCGTATTCATAAGTGCCGAAATTTGAGTGAAATTCAAATTTTTATAAAAGGACAACCCGTCATTTTCACTAGTCATAGTATGACGGGTGAAAATTTGCTTCTACATTTGAACGCAGCCATTGCCTTTTGCGTGAATTTTGATAGTTGAAATTTTAACCCTAACACCAGAGTGGATTAACCTTAAACTTCAGTAGGTAGCGTTTATATTGTTGACCATTTCTTCGTTTCTTCATTCCCCTAAAATGACGCAGTCTTACCAGTAAAACAGTTAAGTTACCCGATCGAGTTCAGCCTTGTCACAAAATAAGTCTTCCCTGCATGTTAAACATTACCAAAACACATTATAAAATTATCATGCCGTGGCGTGAGTTTCATTGTTGAAACACGCGCGTTACTCGATCATCGGCTATTATATATATATATATATATATATATATATATATATATATATAATATATATATATATATATATATATATATATATATATATATATATATATATATATATATATATATATATATATATATATGAGAATATTTTAGAAAACCATTTAAAAAAAGTCCGATACATCGGAATGTTGAAATAAATCACAGACCAACATATACTTTTTGAATATAAACTTTATTCATCTCAGCTTTAACTATTGTTTGTAATCAATGACCTTTTCACAAAATATACTAAATAAATTGATAAACACAAAAAATTAAATTTTATAAGTGAGGTAGATAACATTGATTTCGAATTAATATTTCTATCATTTTAAATTATTAAAATTGAAAATTATCTAAGCACTAATTTGTGCACAATATTCTTGATTAACCTATCTTTAGCTAACAGGAATAAATTTGATGACTTTCTTACACGTGAGGGAGGCCAACTGTCGACTCCGACTCCTGTACTCCAAAATTAGTCGCCCGACTCCAACTCATTCTAAAATTTCAATTTATTTATTTTATTTCTGCGAACGGAAAAAGAAATTCGCATTTTTTTTTTTTTTTTTTTTTTTTTTAATCAGAAAGAGCTGTGCTATCGATGTTGACAAAAATTATAAATTTAAGACGCACATGATAAAGATCCTAATATGTCTCTTTACTTTTAGCCTCGTTATCGATTATTGGCATAGATGAGGAGGGAATACATTTCATACTTGCTCAAGAGAAACCATCATTCATAATTTTCATTATGATTACTATTAATATTACTGTTGTAGGGCAACGAATATTTGTAACAATGGGTTATATTTAATCATTTAATGGGAAAATTATATAAAACTAGCATTCCCGTACCTGGCATTGCTCGGGTAATGGAATTAGCAGGGGTTAACAGTGCTTGGTGCATCTAGTTTCGAAAATCCCCTATAATAATTACTTATTACCTATAACTTTTTCAAATTTTGGGAAGATTCCGAGACCCATCCTTATATATATATGCCCTTGTCCTTAACCGATCTTTAACTGTTATTAACGATCCTTTTAAAGTATTGATTATCTTTGCAAACACAGGTCATCCACATTTAATTGTTATACCTATGTTTAAGCTAGAACTTCTTTGTATACAACATTTTTAGTTTTTTTTTCTGGTGCTAAAATTATTAAACTGCTTGATGAACTGGCTTTGGAGCAAGTTACATAACACTGTCGTGTGAAAAAAAGTCTTCTCTTAAATCGATCCCTGCTACTTTTAATGTCTGTCCTTGTGACTTATTAATGGTTATTTATTGCAAAGCAAACTTTAACAGGAAACTGCACTCTTCTAAATTCAAAAGGAAAGTCCGTCTATGATGATGTTCTTAAAAACTTCGTTTCTAGTTTTGAAAAAATAAAAGCAAAAGACAGAAACATTATGATTTGACTTGAGAAAAGCCTCGAAGAATCACGTGAGAAACAAAAACAATATCAAATTTATAGTTCGCTATCGACCAAAAGTTGAGATGAAGTACTGAATAATGATTTGAATGGAGGAAAGCCTTCGAAAATAAGGGATTTGAATTTCAATGACAGTTTTTTAATTTCGCAGAAATTAAGGGGTTTTAATTAATTTCTCCCGAACTAATTGAGATTTCGAAAATTCCTTTCTTAGTGGTTACTTTTGTAATCATGCGGACATGCCTGCTAAATTTCAAGTCTTAAGCTTCAGCGGTTTCGGCTGTGCGTTGATATATATATATATATATATATATATATATATATATATATATATATATATATATATATATATATATATATATATATATATATATATATATATAATTATATATATATATATATATAATATATATATATATATATAGTATATATAATATATATATATATATATATATATATATACTAGCAAAAATACCCGGCGTTGCCTGGGTCAGTAATAATTATGAGAAAAAATCGTTACTTGCTTTTGTTTTCTGTTTTAAGTGAAAGAATTTAAAACACATATTTTTGACGTGATTAAGAATCGAGTTTCTTCCTTACCCATAAAACTAAAATAGCAATAAGTATAAAGAACAAAATAGTATTGCTTTAGAAACGAAAGCACTATATTTAAGCATATACAAATTTCCAAAACATGAAATTATTAATCTTCTCATGTTTAAAAAGATTAATCTGTTGATACTTTTTTTTTTTAACATGGAGTCTAAAACCTTCTCTGTATATGGCTAATGAAGTACGAAGTGATTAAAAAAAAGTAGCTGCGCTCGTTGATTGGATAATGAGTAAGTATTCAATCAGCATAAATAATAATAAAAACCATTAATTACATTAAAGTTCCGTTTAAGTAGAAAATGATCAGCCAAATCATGTATTATTTGCCAATCTTGTGCAAGAATCTTACTTCAAGATTTGACTTGAGAAAAACCTTGAACAGTCACGAAAAGCAAAGATAGTCAAAAATACAACAATTTTCGTTATCGACAGGGAGTTGAGATGATACACTAGATACTGTATTGAGTTGAGGAAAGCCTTCGAACATGGAACTAAAAAGCTCATAACTCGTTTTTTATTCTACTTAGAAATTTCTTCTAGGTGCCATCTTCAGCAGAAAAATCAGAGCTTTCGATGGACATATAATGTAAATATGTGCAAGTATTTTTTCATCCCAATATTAGAGAATTTATACAAAAATTGTGTTTTATTGCCCCCCTAAGGGGTTTTTTTCCCCCCATAACGGGACGAAAACTACCCTATGTGTTATTCTGTTGCATAAGCTATATTATTGTAAAGTTTCATCAAAATCCGTTCAGTAGTTTTTGCGTGAAAGAGTAACAAACATCCATACATCCATACATCCATACATCCATACAAACTTTCGCATATATAATAGTAGTAAGATATATATATATATATATATATATATATATATATATATATATATATATATATATATATATATATATATATATATATATATATATATATATATATATATATATATGTTATCTCAGGACGTTGATTTTTATATATTAAGATTTGCAGTTTTCCATCCTAACCGAAATTATAGTTTTATTTTAGAATTTTAGTTTTTCAGCGTTAAGTTGTACCTTAAGATTGCGCAAATCATTTAGTGAAATCCCGAAGTCTCTAAGTGGTCTAGATACTGAGATATAAGCAAAAGCAGGCCTCAGATTTTTCCGTGACAATCAGGCCAAGTGTAATATAAGTGCTTAAAAAGAGCAACAAACGATGGTTTATTTTTAAAATAAAATGCATTTATTTTGATATTCTTTACTTTTACTTTTTTTAAAACGATTAAAGCATTTTTTAACGGGAAAAAATATGTTTAAAAACTGCTACTACTTTAGTTGTTCGCTTATTTATTTTTTACGTATCTATTCATCAGATTAGAAAGTCATATGAGGCAGTGAGAAGTAAAGGGATGTAAGTGGCAAAATTAAAAATTTGGAGAAACCAGTACAAATGATAGGTGAACCTCTCCTCTGTCTTGGGGCAAGAGATGGTACTAGTAGCCCTGGCAGTTGCTGCTATACAGCATGATTTTAAAAAAAATTTCAATGAAAGCCTACCTAGGACGTTATCTTTAAACGCGTTTTACTCAAAACTTGAAAATCTCCACTTACATCCCTTTGCTTCTCACTGCCTCATATTATATTTTTAGAAATCAACTTTGAATGTTAAAAAGGTATTTTTGACATAGTTTGCACCTTTTGCTATTTAAGAGAAGATTGACCAGATGCTCGAAAGTCGATGCTGGTTTTCGGGAAAGTAGGCTTGTTTAGTTTTGGACGAAACTTCTTGTAATATTTACGTATGAAAGTAAAATAATTCCGAACTTCTTGAAACATATGTTTGAAAGTTATTTTCAAAACACATCCTAAATGCTTATTTAAGATTTTCAAAAGTAGTATTAATTATTAATCAGTTTTAAAAGTGAAATTAAACAGTATAATAATCGTCAAGGAATTTACAAGCTGAGAACAGGGGCGCCCCGAACTTAAATTTCTAGGAGGGCGGAAATTCTCAATTTACCAAATGGAACTCCAAATTTCTCCGAATGATGATAATTTTGCCGAATAAAACACCAAATTTTGCCGAATTGTCAGATTAAATTTGTCGAGTTCGGAAATTTTTGGGAGGGCGCAGTAACCTCCCATCGGAGTGCTCCTGGCTGAGAAATGTAAAGTGATCTATTTGTTACACTTGGAAAGTTTGTTACAGGTTGTTTCATTTGTTTAAAAGGATACAATGTTTCATGTCATAACTTGTGTATGTTACTTAATGATTCTATTATTTCAAATGTCACGCAAGTGGACGTGACGGTAAAAGGGGATAACCGTTTAGAAATATGCCAATTAAATTCACTTGGATCATTGTTCTTCTATGATATTTAGTAGTGAGAAAACAGTTCTGATAAAATCGACTGAAATTCATACAACGTTACTTTTTTTACACGGATTCATCATCTGACTGCTGGATTGCGGAAAGATGAATTTTTCAGAAACAAATTTTGTTATATCATTTTGTCATATCATTATTTCACGGTAGTTATGAAATAAAGATGGGAGCAGGGGTGCCCGATTGGAGGTCACGAGAGGTCACTGTGATCTCCCAAAATTTTCCGAACTCTGCAAATTTTGTCTGACGATTCGGCAACATTCTGATCATTCGGCACAATTTAGAGTTCCATTCGGCAAAAATATCATCCTTCGGCAAAATTATGAGTTCCTTTTGGCAAAATTGCCATCATTTGTAAAAATTGCCATCATTTGTAAAAATTTCGAGTTTCATTTGTTAAATTGACTTTCCGAACTCCCAAAAAGTTTTAAGTTTAGAGCGCTCCTATAGACGAAAGGTAGGGGGGGGGAGACTTCATGTATTTAACTTAAAACGAGCTGATGTGCTCATCACATGACTTCCTTTTACGCCAATTTAATGATAATAGCGCCTTGGAGTAAGCAATGTGATTCAGTGCTCAATTCTTTAAATATCACCAACATTGGCCAAATTAAAACCAGACTTAAAAATTTAAAATTAAAAAAAAACGCAATTTTTTTTGTCAAGTTGGCGACAAAACTTGGTGGTTAAAAGTTTTGTGATATATCGACAAGTGTCTGACAAATTATAACACCACTTGAGTTAGCATTGAAATTGACAATGATTTCCCCCCAAAAAGGTGTAAAAGACCCCCTTAGGAACATCCGAATGCAACCAAGTGGGAAGGTGCACAACTAGACCCCACTAGGAGTCTACGTACCAAATTTCATTTTTCTAGGACATACCGTTTTTGAGTTATGCGAGATACGTAGTACATACACACATACGCACATACATACGTACATACGGACGTCACGAGAAAACTCGTTGTAATTAACTCGAGGATCGTCAAAATGGATATTTCGGGTGTCTGTACGTTCCTAAGCACATATCCACGTGTGGTCGGGTCGCAAAAAAATCTCAACATTCATTCGGGGGTGAGCAAAATGGGAATTAAGGCCAATTTTTGAGTGAAAATTTTTCCGCGAATACAATACTTCCTTTTTTGTAAAAGGAAGTAAAAAAAGAAAGATTGCACAATAAGGAGTACGGTTTCCCATGATAGCAGTGTGGGATCACGTTATTGACTGAAATAAAAATAAGGAGGAAACTATAAAAAAAAAAAGGCCGTGTCCGACAAGCGTAACCAGATAACGAAATGAAAGCGAGAAATTCTGTGGAAAAAAAAAAAAAAAAACTAAATGTGATAAAGTAAGGAAAATAATTAGAATGCATTCTTAAAAGTTAAAATGAATCAAAAGCTGGTTTAATTTCACTTTTATACACAGTTGGCTAATCCCGCACGTAGCTTACGATTGCGTTTGAAGACAACCGCTGAAACTGTTTTTGTTGTGCTGGGAATAAGGAATACTCTTTATCAGTATCTTGTATTACCATACTGGGATTGGCTATGAGTTATATAATTATCACCCGACATTTCGATAGACCTACAACTTTCAATGGAGTTGGAATGTTATTTATCCCTTTGCTTTGAAAGATGTTATTTTACTCAAGGATCGTTAATTTAATAATCAAGGATCGTTAATGAATTATTCCAGAAACGGACTGCAAAGACCTAGAACAGGAAAACTAAAAGAATTGACAGGTATTCGCTTTCTCAAAATTCTAAATGAGATTTACTCCTTAATCAAATATTTTTCATACATAATTTAAGTAGCGTCATCTATTGAGTAACTAGATAACTAATCCGATTGATCGTTTGATACATTATTAGTACCGTACTTTCAGGTCTAACATTGTTTATGTGTCATCTTCATCGCATTCATTGCCTTCTTACACACATTTATAAATATTTTCAGGAAGAAACGGGATTACTCTGGAACAAAGCTCGTAAAACACTTCTGCAACATGGTCGATGACAGCTTCCAGCTTGAAAATGTAGAATTCGTGCAACCCTGTCCCATTCAATACAGATGCAGGCGATGTAGCAGTTTAGATTCGTCATTAAATAGGGCTCGTTGTGGACATGGATTCTGTGGGAGGTGTGTGGGCATGGTGCGAGCTGCAAGGTTCCAGTGTCCCGTGGATTCAAGATCGGTTGAAAAGAAAGAGGTAAGGATTTGAAATTGATATTGATTTTTTCCAATATGTATAATTAGTAAGTTATTTTTTAGTGATTTAATCTCGGATACATTAACCAAGGGCAAATACAAGGTAGGGGCGAATGGGGGCTATCGCCCCTCCCTTGAAGAACCTTGCACCGGCAATGTTTCGGAATTCAAGTCCTAAGTGTAGTCCATCTTTGATGACGTTCAAGGAAGGGATGTGGGTCAGGGACTTTCCTTCGTTAATTTTTTGAAACTGAAGTTTAAAAAGAAAAAGAAAATTCTTATGACCTTCGATGATGTCTGGGTATGTTTAAAACATTCTCGCGGAATTATTACGAAATTAAAGTTCTAAAAATGCAATTTTAGAACACCTTTGATAACAGAAAAGGAAAGGAATACGTTCATGGACCTCCTGATTACCCTTCCTTAGTTAAATCTCTACATTTTAGGTGCTTTCAGAACCTCTTATTGTTGTAGTTATGGTTATTATTATGCATGAAAGTTAGATTATTATCAGAAATTTATCTTTTACTTGTGGTAAAATGTGTTTTATTTTAGTGAATATAAAATTGCAACTCCGAGGAGAACATGAAATGTGGGAAGCTTTTGATTTGAATGATATGATACAAATATAAGACCTACAAGGAGATAGTTTTTGACATATTGTAAAATTTTACTAATAACTAGTAATCCTTGAAAGACACATTCCAATAAATTAGACAATTTGTGACAAAAACCAAGTTATTCAACTTTAAGTAAGTAATGAACGTATAACAATAATTATCCTCCTTTTGTCTAAAAGCTCTCAAAGAGAATTTAAAATTTTTATTTTCTGCACTTTTTAAGTGTTTAAATTCTGTTTTCTAAACGCAATATAGATAGCTTTAATACTTGTTTAAAGCAACAGAAAGCACAGAACTGTCTGCTGAAATTCCACCTTTTGCTTTGAAAATTATTTTCAATGAACACTCAGCAATTGTAAAATATTTCCTGCTCTATCCGAGTTTTGCCTTTAAAACTAATTAAGTTTCATTCATTTTGTGTTGTTGCTGTGTTTTTCTTTCACTGCGTAACTCGAACATAGGCTACAAAAAACGTTTCAATTGACTATCATATGTGTAGTCTTTATCTTTCTTTCTTTATCTATATCTTTTCTTTAACTTTACTAATAATAAAGCTGAAAGTTTTGATGTCTGTATCTGTGGATGTCTGTGTCTCTGGATGTCTCTTGCGCGCATAGATCCTAGACCGTTTGGTCGATTTTCATGAAATTTGACACAGAATTAGTTCGTAGCATAGGGGTGAGTACCTCGAAGCGATTTTTCGAAAATTCGATTTTGTTCTTTTTTTATTCCAATTTTAAGAACATTTTACTGAGCAAATTATTAAAACATGGACGAGTAAATCACCATGACATGGACGAGCAAATTACCACAACATGGGCGAGCAAATTAACATAGCAAATTGGCGAGAAATTCATCATCCATCATTTGTAAATGGCGAATCAAATGACCTTTTAATTTTCTATTACGGGCAAAGCCGTGCGGGTACCGCTAGTTATCAAATAAATTAGAACATTTGAAATCGTTGTTTTCTTCGATAGCTGCAAACTCCGAAGAGCGAAGGACACTTCGCTTTTCATGCGCAGTCATAAACAACTTGCGAGGGAGAACTGTCGTAAAAAATAATAATAAAAGCGTACCGTTACACACGATAAATCATAAAATTCGAAATAGTGGTGTCATCGTCATGCAAGCATAGCGTAACGTCTAAACATATTAGAATATCAGATAGTAGAACGGAAAATGGTAGAAACTTTTCTCCGTTAATAATGATCCGTTCTGAGAAACAATTGAGATCGTAACGCTTGGTCACGATTCCCGTTTTACGTTGGTTCGCGGAATTTCATTTGTGGAATGCTTTCGTTCTCTTCTTTTTTATTTATTTATTCAGTGCACGTGATGATTTTTTACATGATATAGAACAGTACCCAACCTGGGAGCGATCGTCCCCATAGGGTGCGATTTGACTCCTCCTGAGGGAAATAAATTCCTGAGGGGCGGCATAGGGGCGATGAGTACTTAAAAGATAAAATAATAGTAATAAAAAGCTGGCAAATATCGAAATTGAAAACGCATACGAAGGTGATTGTTCAGATGTCAAACAAGGAATCACAAGCGTAGAAAGAAAAAGAAACTAAGTTCAGGAGATCAGGCCCGCGCCGAGCCTGTTTGGCGCCGTCGTGCAAATGCTTTTTGATCGCCTTTATGAACTTTTTCACTCCAGGGTACCCCCGTACCTACCACTATTTACAGTTTAACCAGTTGGATGAGACCCTGAAGACAGCTCTGATTTTTTTTTATCCAGACCAGAAACTGAAAAATCCCTGGTCCAGCACCCCCAGAGGTATTGTTTCACTTGGAGGACTTTGTGACTACGAACATACTTACGTCCCTGCCCTCAGTCACCATTAATGAAGATGGTTGATCTCCGAGCGACTAGGATCGAACCCGGGAACCTCCGGTCATAAGTTCGATGCCTTAACCGATCAGGCCACCACAGTCATCCGAATGTCGGCCATCAAAAAAGTAGGGGGACGGGGAGGATGGAGTAACTATGGTTAAGTCGTTATTTTTCGGATCTAAAAAGGTTACCTAATTTATTGCCTGCGGTGTAGAAGTATTACGCACAAGAAAATAATATGCAAATTAGCTTTTTTTTTTTTTAATGTATGATAACATGAAGCAGTCGAATTACCAGAGTCACTAAAAGAAATATTACACAAATTATAACACAATATATTCAACGCAAGAACCAAAATGGGGAATAGCAAATTTCTTGCTCCTGGTATGCTCAACTTTGTGTATTATAATAGACATACGGAAATAGCATTCACGGCTTCACATTAGGAAGAAAAATGCTAATGTATGCATTAATTAGCATACATTAGTTCAGTGTTGAAGTGTTTTCGGTGTAAAAAATTGCGCTTTTGAATCGCATGTTAAGACACAACAAGGCAATAATTGTTCCTTTTAGATGGGCAGCGAGACGGATTGCTTAGTTTCAATGAGCAGTATAATTTCACCGCCACCATTAGATAAAACAAAAAGTTCAATTTTATTTTTTTTGGTTCAAGATCCCCCACATTTGGAGCAGTTTTGATCGGTAAAGCTCGGCGCCTTTTTGCCTCTGGCGTCGTCGTGCACCGCACGACCTTGCTCATAGGAACGGCTCGGCCCTGCAGGAGATTCATCCTTACACTGCGGTTAAACCTTAAGGAAGCATTTCATCACTCATCGCGAAGTTTATGCCTTTGCAAATTTTATTTATTTATTTTAATTTTATGTGCCAGTGTTTTTAACTCTCCCAGATTTCAATTCATAATAATAATAATAGTAATAAATAATTTCATAAAATGTTTTTTTTTTTTTTTTTAAATTACGTCAATGTTCTTAGTTAAGTATTTCCCTTCAAATACCTATTAGCTCGTTTTGGAAAAGAAAGGAAGAGGGGGGAGGAGGAAATAACGTGAAATATTGATTTATTTTATTATTATTATTTTCAGTTCAAGACAGTTTGGACAAAATTGCTTTTTCAAAAAATGCATTTTACTTCAAATTGAAATTGAGCATCATATTTTCAAAAATATATCAACGTTCACGAGTGCCAACTTATGGTTTTTTCAAGTAGGAGGACGGGGGAGGGGATGCGATAGAGGATTAGTCAACCTCTAGAGGGTACGATGGGCTCAAAAAGGTTGGGAACCACTGTTATAGAGCGAAAATTTTCCATCTCACACTATTTTGGTTTGTGCTATTAAAGAAAACAAGTACAGTATTTTCCCGTTTACAAACAGCAAACGGGGCCAGATTGAGGCATGGTCGCACGGAGACGGACCTAGACCCGGGGGGGGGGGGGGGGGGGGGGGGAACCCGCTCCGAAGTTAACTTTTTGGTGCGTGTGTCGGGGGGTGTACGGTACGGAAGGAAACTCCAAATTTTACTGAATGATAAAATACGAGCATGCTTACATTCCAACATCTAATGAGAGGAGATATTGGGCATAATTATTTTTAAAAATCAATATTGCAGTCCTATTTCAATCTTCACGCATAAGAAATTTTTTAGGAGGTCACAGTGACTTCTCATAATCTCCCCTCGTGACGCACCTGCCCAGGTCACCATATCTGCAGTTAAAGTTTTTAAATGTAAGTGTTACACTTAATCTGTTTTAATCTTTTTTTTTTGTGAACTCTAAAGCCACTGCAGTCAGTTAATCAGGGCTTGAGAGGAAGCTGTGTGAGTCGTGGCGGGGGTACGCTGGTGGGAAGTGGTATCGACGGATAGTAGTATGCATGACATTTATAGTAGTCGCAATGGCATGGTGCAGCGAGCACCATCATGTGCTGTGGATGAGTATATTCACAATTAGGGACGCCCCGGTGGGAGGTAACGGAAGGTCACCGTTGCCTCCCAAAACGTCCTAATTTGGCAAATTTTGTCTGAAGATTCGGCAAATTTGGAGACATCATTGAAAAAATACAAATTTAAAATATATATATATATATATATATATATATAATGATGTTTTATGTATCTTCTCATTAGATGCAGTTCTGTATATCTGTGTTCATATTTTATCAGTCGGCAATATTTGTAGTTTCGCCCCCTAAATCGAAATCTTCCCCAACCCAGCCCAACCCAACTCGTTTTATAGTCCAACCAAAAAAAAAAAAAAAAAAAACGTAGCATTAACTTTTCATATTGTAAATTCTTTTCATCTTTTACATTTCCTTTTGTTAGCTTACAAGAAATGTCTTTTAATTTTAAAAACTTTGCTCCAAATAACAATAAAGATAATCCTTAATTCAAAGAAAAAAATTCCTACGTCGGAACAGGAATATAGATCAAAATGGAAGTAATAAGTCTATTTTTCACATGAGTAAGTAAACAGAAATTATCTTTTTCAAGTCAAAAACTGCTAGAAACAGTATACTTAAAGCGTTTGTTCTTTGACAACACCGTGGAATCTGATAAAAGGGTTGCTAAGCTACAAAATTTTCAATAGATAATTCTTTATCGTCATTTTATGCCATAAAAAAATATTGCATATCGAATTCATCATTTTTGTTATGCATTCTTCTTAATACCCATTGCATGGAATAACCTACAACTATCAGCTTAAAATCATGTAGCGGTAAAAATTTTGAATAATGACAGAATATTTACTGAATATGTCAAAGTTAGGGCCTTTCCACGGAAAAACAAATATTTTGTTCCGCCCGTGACAGTTCAAATATAATTCAATAAAAATAATGATTTAAAAGAATTCAATAAAAATAAGGATTTAAAAGGTAATGAACAAAATTGTTTTGCTGAAGAAATCTCAAACGTATGTCCATTACTAAAGAGAAAAAAATTATTCATTATACCTTTTAAAATTGCAGTACAATTCCAATTATCCGAATTCCTACTATCCGAACTACTTTCAGAATTTCAAAAAATAAAATTAAAACGGAAACGTATTGCAAATAATGAGTCTGTCTACGCGATATTCCCTCTACGAAGCTAATCTGTTTACTTTGACAGAGATGTTTAGCCAGCAATGAAGTACGGTACGAAAATACTGCACAAATGTACAGCAGTACAGCACTTGTAAATACGCTAAACGTGTAAAAGGGTTGTCTTTTCATTTGATTAATCAAAATCTCTTTTTATTTAAAAATAGTTCTTTTCTCCATTTTCGACATACGTACAGTAATTAATTGAAATAGACCCTCTTTTTTGGAAAAAAAAAAACTTCAAACATCCGAAATTTTGATTGTCCGAATGGTGCTCTGTACCTATTCATTCGGGTAATTGGAATTCTACTGTATTATTTTTTACTGAAATATATGAGCTGTCACTCACGTGTGGGAGAAAATGGCAGCTTTTTCACGGAATGGTCCATTAGATGTATCTTTAAAACATAGTTATTTGATAGAATACAGTAGGCGCCGCTTAATGTGATCACTTTGGGACAATATAATTTGATAACAATAACCGACTGATAACAATAACCAAAAAGAATCCAGGAGACACAAAATAATGATTTTTTTCCAATTAAGGTGCATTTATTTTGGCAACCTCAAATTAAAATCACAATGACTCAACTGAACGCAGTTTTAAATTATAAGTTATTAAATTAACAGAATGGAAATATCTGAATTATAATAAGTTAAAGCTAAATTATGCAATTTTTAATCACATAGTAATAGGTGAAGTAAAATATGATCGTTTTCCCTGGCATTCGTAAACCAGTTTCAAAGCACATTTAGCATTTCTGTCTTTTCCAGCATGGTTTTGCTAGTAGTTTAAATTTTAATTTAACTTCGCTTTGTTTTCAATCTCGACACAGTTCTTTAATAGTTTACAAATTAATGGCAACAATGGAGGTCCTACATCAATGCCTGCTACATGAAGCTTCATTCCG
Source organism: Uloborus diversus (assembly GCF_026930045.1). Lineage (NCBI taxonomy): Eukaryota > Metazoa > Arthropoda > Arachnida > Araneae > Uloboridae > Uloborus > Uloborus diversus. The sequence goes on along the minus strand of NC_072734.1, from coordinate 109,604,366 downwards.
AGAAAAATTTTGAACTGCTATTGAAATCCGCAAAATGCTACACAGAAAGTTAGTCTCGTCAGGGTTTGCCTATGTATTTCTGTTAATTGAAGAACAAAAACGGAGAAAAAAATTGAAAGTTTATGAAAAAGTGATAACAATAAATGAAGACACTGATTACAATATCCGACTTTTTTAACGTATGTTAACATACAAGTGTTCCGGGACTTCGTGATTCTGATAACATTAACCGTGATCACATTAAGCGGCGCCTACTGCATAATTATTTTTAATTATAGATGGCATTTTATTTTAGTTTGAATTTTGGCTGCAAAATCAGGCAATTCTATCGAAAGTGATGATAATAATTGCTATCGTAATTCTTGACTGAAAAAACATACGCAGTTTGAGTCTTCGAACGCAAAGAAAACAAGCTCTTTTGCCTGGAATCAAGCAAAAAGAGAGCAGATAATAATAAGTTCCCAAAAGACATTATTACTACACAAAATCAATATCACTGACTTGAGCAATGCTGAAAAATCAGAGAAATGTAATTTAATTAAAATAATAAAATAGCGGAAGTGAAGTAAATCAAGTGAGAAACAAATAACCCTTTGAACGGGACGTTTTTTCTAAAAAAGAATATCCATCTCGGAAACTGGTAATATTTTTCTTATTTCTGCAAACTGGTTTTTAATCTGTTAAGTGAGGGAAGGTGGTTAGCGTTGCGATAACGGTTCATACGCATAGCGTGAATTTAAGAATTTCTTCTCTTTAAACTCAAACATAAATGAGCTTGTTCTAAGTCTAGCATCAAGTTACCTGAGCCACATTATACTGCTTTTAGTAATTTTATTTGGTGTTTATTTCCAAACCAGTTACATTGAAACAAGGAAAACATTTAGTTCGTATTTTTACTTTATGTTCAGTTGAAAGTTTTGGGGAAAATTTGCAGCATTTTCCCGTTTGGCATGAAATTTTTTGTGCATATAGAATCTACGATACAGCGGCTTTGCGCTATAACGACCAACTCTTTTTAGATGACAGGAGCCGTTTATAACGAGAGTCGACCAGGAAGTTTATACAATAGAACCTTTTTGAAAAAAAAAGCTGAAAATAATGCTTTCATTGGCTGTTTAACAGATAAGAAGATATTATTTAGGGTACCGGGAGGTTCGCGCCTATTTCTTTTTTCCTCTCCACTCCGTCGTTAAACTTTATGATGCACTGCACGGTTTTGTCAAAATTCAGATGGTCATCGTTTCTTTTAATATCAGCCAAATCGTTTTCCCTATGAAATCAAAAAAAAAAAAAAACTTTATCAGAGTTAAATCTAGGGCGAGACTCACTGAGCGTGGTTGCCCTTGGGTCACTTACATTAGCTAAAGATGACTCGGAACCGGTTGGCGTTGCAAATTACTTGCCAATTTGGGTTGGCGCCTCTCCAGTGCCTATTATAAAGGTTTAGAATACATTAAGAGGAGTATTCATCAGATTTGTATGGATTTGCTCTTTAATTCCAGAGAAAAAATGCGGCTTGCATTGTTTCGAATGCATGAGAATAGTCTGGAAACCGCTGAAGTTATCGTCTGCTAATTAAATTGTTGTTGAGACAATGAAGCATAGAGATGATTTATGGTGGATATGGAATAAAGTTAATGCTTGGTTTTATTTGCTTGAACTATTTTAAGTATGAAAAAAAAATTTGTCCGTCCGTCGCAAACGGCAACAGTAATCCTTCCACTATCATATAGCTCTTAAGCTTATTTAGTTTGGAACTCTTGACAATTGCTAGATAGTGTCATAACTTGAATTGAATCAAAGATTTTGGGACTGATAGGGTGGTTTGTATAGGAAGCGGCTGTAGTTTTTCAAATGTGAACATTGCTTCTCTTTAAAACTTCTTGAAATCGTTTATAATACAGAAAAGTGAACTGAAACAAAAGCTATTTTTGAAACGATGTTAGTGTCAGATATCTAGAAAACTCTGTGGAATGCTGTATTTAGATGCTAAAAAACTAAAACATTACTTATAAATATCACTACTAGATAAAATGAGGAAGTTTAAAGAGATGATGTAAAAAAAGAAAATAATAATAACATTTAAAAATTTAGTATTATGTTTTCAAGAAAATATAACCAGAAAGCGTAAAAATGAGCGCATGCAGGAATTATATTAATTTAAAACTTTAAATTTGAACAAATGCTTTGATCTTACAGAAGGTTTTTCACAACCAGGGGCGGCAAATAGGGGGGTCAAGAGGGGGCGGTCGCATCTCCAATTTTTTGAACAGAATGATAGAAAATGGGAAAATTCAATTTATGGAAGTCGAGAATCAATGTTCATTAAAAAAAATCTCCCTGGTTCTCAGTAACTATTTGATGAAACTCGACACATTCCCAGACTAGAAAAAGTGTTTTTCGTTATTTGGATGATGACTCAGAAATTCATTAAGTATTTTCCGGCCTTTCAGAACATAGAAAGCTGATAGAGAACAAATGGTTAATTTTAACTAAAGAAGACATTTCCTCATATATGCTAAATATGTTATACTTGTGTTCCCAATATGAGTATGATGGTATGTCCAATATGAGAATCCAGTGCAAAGTGGTGTGGCTGTAAGGTTTTCACAAGAAAATTCCTTGATATTTTACATTCACTTTTACGCTCATTTTTTAACGAGTGTTCATCGCTTTCTTCTGCTAGGAACACGTTTCAGCTGCTCAATGCATTATATGCTTTCATAATAACTTCTTAAAAATGCATGTGATTATTGAATTAAAAAAAAACATATCAACAAATATCTTTTATGGGGCTCTATAATTGAGCAATCTCGGAGTGACGCAAGATGGTCTTCAAGAGTTAAAACCATAAAAACATTTCTCGATAACTTCAAAGCAGCGATTTGACGACTGGAAGAATTATTACAAAACGATTCTTTCAATGGTAAAAAAGCTCATGCCCTTTAGCATGTATGACTTCGTGTAAATTTTTATTCAATTTGTATTGAGGAAAGTTTTTGAAAAATGCTTTACTCAATCAAAACATCTTTACAAACCGTTACCCTTAATTTTCGGACTATTCAAGCCACAGTTCAATCTACAATTGATCTGTGCACCATACTACCGTAGTTCAATCTACAATTGAAACTGAAAATAGATTTACATAAATTGATATTTCAATCAAGCGTGATTCCTCCGAGTCAATTTTTAAAAGGAGAAAAAAAAAGTGACAAAAATCTACACGATGATGTGAAGTCAAACATTGATTTTTTAAACATTTTGCATGAAGTAATTGATTCAGTTTCGAATGAAATTAACACAAGATTTGATGATAATTATTTTTCTGTATGGTTGGCTGTATATTATCTGGATTGGAAACGAAAATAAAATGTTTCAATTATGAGTAAAATTTTTAGCATGAGGCAAGAAAAATTACAAGCAATAAACCGACAGCCCGGTTATCACATCCAGAGACTGCAGTTTCGTCTTTGTTATGGACTTACCAGTCTGGAATAGTGAATAACAGAGGTGGAAGCAGATAACATCTTATTGAAGCTGGCAGCGCCAACGAGACTAGTTTATTCAATGATGAAAAATTAAGCCTCTCACAATTTTTGAAGTTGCCTGGGTGATTTTGAAGAGCAAGATATAAAAGGTGTTTTCATACATAACTTTGTTGCTTCTACTATTTTTTAACTATTCCAATCAGCTCAGCTAGTAGAGAAAGATTTTTTTTTATGTCTTGGGAGGTTAGAGAATCATTTTCGAAGCACAATGGGCAAAAAGTTCAAACGAAGTCATACATGCAAAAGGGCATGAGCTTTTTCACCATCTTTTCTATTTAGCTGCACTGGCAAAACAGCACGATTTTGGCACTGATAGATTAGTAACACGATTCCCTGCGTTTCCGAATTCCAAATATCAAGCATTAAAACTTTTTCAAAAGGTATAAAAACTTTAGTATCGAGATGTTTTGTATGAAAACTTATAAGAAAATGAACCAAAATTTTAATTATTTCTAAACACTAATTTTTATTCATATTAAACCGATTTTATGACCATTTCCTGATAGCTAATGTGTTTTTGGGACAGCACTATGGTAATACATACTTAAAAAACTCGTCCCCCCCCCCAAATGAAATGCTGAAATGCCGCCCAAGTTCATAACCACAAATTTTTTTCCCACAGTAAACTATTCGCACATCGTGCGTCTACTCTTGGTTTATTTAACTGAATTAAAGCTTGATTGTTTTTTTTATTTTTTTATGTACTAATTGTGATTTTAAGTTCTCTTGCTCTTAGGACGTATTTGTTAAAACCTTTAATCTATTATGCAATGATTTCTGTTAAAGGTAAAAAAATTATTCATTCATTTTTGTACAACTAAAGGAAATTAATTAAAAAATTTCAATGAAAAGCAATGAAAAGATCAGTAAGAACAACACATGTAGAGGTTAAACTAGTCAGTTTAAACTGAATGTGCGTCAAGTTTCTTTAGTCCATCATTTGAGTGTTGAATTTAGGACAATTAACATGGAGCAACATTTGATTGTACAGAATCTTTGCTGAAATATTCGATGCGTTCTGGAATATAATTTAATTAAGAACTCCAAAGATAAATGTCCAATTGAAACCATGGCATTTTAAATTTTAACCGCTTAAAAGATATTATCCCCAGAAATTCTGAACTGGAACAATTATTTATCCGTTCTGTTTCTATCTTTAAAATTGTTGAATAATTTTCCTGTGCACACAAATCGCCTCTCCTAATGCATAGTTACGAATCGCAGAAGCACAAAGATGAATTTTCTTTTTAACACTTAAAATTAATGAGTATTTTGTACAGTGAAATAATACTTGTGAGCCATTAGGTAGCTTTTCTGTAGAAAAATACATTGTATAATTCATCGGAGAAAGTCAATGTATTTCATTTCAAATTCTTCAGACCGTTAAAAAGTTGTGACCGTGACCTGCATTATTGTCTAGTATGTTGAAAATCGTCATGGCGTGCAGTCACACTTCCGGCATCTTTTCGCTTTCTTAATAAGGGTTCTAAAATGACCTGGTTTTTGGGAAGCCTGAAATAGAAGTAAAATTCCAGAACTGAGCAGCATATAATGTTTACACTCTTCGAAATTGGAATTAAGTAATTTCATAATCAATTATTTGGTTTTAATTTCGATAAAGTTATGCAGAAATTTCATTTCCTTTGGATCTAAGTTGAAACGGTCACGCATTTTGAAAAATCTAACTGGTGTAATTAATATTGCAGTTACTCCTTCGAAAAAATTAGGCATTTTTTATGGGTGTTTGAAACGGTTTTCAGGTTTTGGCTCGATAATACTAGAAATTCAATAGATTATACTGCGCCAAGGTCCTTACAAATATCTAACTACGAAAAATTACTATCAATGTAAAAAAAAAAAGATAAAATGCCAACTTTGAAAGTTTTGAAAAAAGCAAGTCAGATTGCACGAGGCGCAAAATTTCAGTTTTACAGAAGTGCGAATCATATTTTACAAAAATAATCAGATTTTTTTTTTGAAAATCATAAATTTAAAAGAAACAAGCAACAACGAAAGCAATAGTTGGCAGAAGAAAGGGACACCAAATCAAATAAAAAACGTACCTTCTTGAAGGAAGACGAGCAGTTAAGCTTTGAGGACTACTCTAGCATCATACCAGACCATGAAAAAGAGAGACGATGCTTTGAGTTAAATATAACAAACTAGCTTATTCTTACACTCTGATATTTCTAAGGCCACTATATCAAGCGAGCTAACTCATCCGACTCTTTGATTCCGAAAAGAGAAGACATAATACTATGTGTACGAAAACAGCGTTGAAGAAAACTGGTAGGTAAGCCTCAGATGCGTTTGATGACTGTTTTCTTAACTAATAATAAAGCTGAATGTCTGGATCTCTGTCTGCTTGTCTGTTACGCACATTGCGCCTCGACCGTTTGGCCGATTTTCATGAAATTTGGCACAAAATTAGTTCTTAGCATAAGAGTGTGAACCTCGAAGCTATTTTTCGAAAATTCGATTTTGTTCTTTTTCTATTCCAATTTTAAGCCATCATTGGAGGAGTTTATTCCTCTGCAGCAATACCAAGCGAATGACCATAACATGGACGAGCAAATTAACATAGCATATTGGTGAGAAATTCATCATTCGTTATTTGCAAATATACAGGCGTGAGGTGTGAAAACGAAATTGTTTAAAGGAGACACTTCCCGATAGGCTAACTAAATTTAAGAAATTACTTATCTTGGTAAATTTTCCAAGTAGATTTCAAGTGGTAGATTTTCCTCCACTTCTCAACAGTTATTTTTACAACGTTGCAACCAGCGACTTCAAATATTTGAAACGAGGTTGGATAAAAATATTTCTTGAAAGCAAAATGGTGGCTAAGTCGTACTGTCCTCTAAATCCGGGTTTCTCAACGGAGGCCATATGACCCCCTTTGAATAGGGGTCACAGAAAAAAATATGAAAATAGGGGAACTATGAGCCTTGAGAGAGAGAGAAAAGGGGCCACGGTTGAATTATTTGAAACTGGTTGAAATCTTTCACACGAAGGTAAAATATTTACTTAATTCTGACCAAATCTCTGATAGTGCAAAAATATTGAAGATTGTATTTTCAAGCTACTTTTCCAATAGGAATTAGAAAAAAGGAATGGCGAAAATCGAAAAAATATACCCGTAGATTTAAGAGATGTAGGTAACACGACCTGATTCAACTAATTCTGAAATTTTAAAGATTTTTCATGTCACAATTGCTGCAATTGCAAGAGGACCCCATTACCGTATGGGCCCGAAGGGACACAAATCGCATACGGAAGATGTTTTACATTGTTTTGTTGTAGACAAAGAGCCCCCTAAAAATGCATTACGACGGTTTCCTAAATCAGCCACTAAAAGTGCATTCTTTTCGACGCAAAAGGAAAGAACTCCAAACAATTTTATTTTTGATGCAAATAATTATAGAGCTAAAAATATTTTTTAAAGCTCTAACTTTTTAATATTAATAAACTTTCCCCTTGATTTCTTGACCAATGACTGAAAAATGAAACAGTTTGCTTCTAATAAAAAGCATATATTACAATTTCCATATAATCTTCATTGTATTAAGGACATTTGCTATAGTCATTAAAAAAACCAAATTTCTCTCAAATAAGATATTTTTACTTGTCTTAATTTAAGGCTTTATACATTACAGAATTTTTATAATCCAGTTATACATTTTACTTTGCCTCGTTTGTATGTTAGCACATTGAAAATGCGTGCTTGGTTTAAAATGTTTGTAATATAAAATATTAATCTTTCGAAATTGTCAAAAGCTAACTAATGTTTTCAAAGTGACTTTGACTTCATTGTTATAGTAAATATTTTTTCATTAAAAAAATGCTCATTCAAAAGAACGACATTGCCCATCTCTACTTCAAATTAGTTGTGCTGTTGTAAAGTCCTGTAATTACACCAAGATCTGTAATTATTTTTCTAGTTATTAATGTGATGAATAATGATGAAAATAGAGAAATAAAGGGATTAGCTGTCGCCAAACTTTCAATGTTCATACAAATTTTAAAATCATGTAAAAAAAATCACAAAATAAATGGATAAATGCTTTCATCAGAGAGAGAGAGAGGGAGAGAGACTCAACAGTTAGAGGTCATCCCTCAAGGTAGATTTTATTGCCTTTCTTTATTACACCAGCAACACCCATTCATGCAAAAATCAATTTCTTCAAAGCGCTATTGTTGGCAGAACGATCCTAAATATGCATTTCTTAATACCTAAACGAAAGATAAAATCCCTAAACGTCTTCCATTGTTTTACACTACTTAAGTCTTCAAAATCCATCCCTAGAAAATCCCCCGATAATCCCATTACACGATTGTAAGGCCACATAACAAAGGGATTTTAATGTCACCACATGTCAACATTTGCCATTACGTCCAGAAATGGATTAGGCATTTGTATGCATCCGCATTACTCAACGTAACACTTGTTACACACAAGGAAGTCAAGGTAACAGACTGCGTTGTTCGTGGAGTTACAAAAGAAAAAAAATAAATACGAAGATTGAAAAAGAAGAGAAAAAAGGTCCGCGTCGCTGCTGCCCATAAACAATGAACCGGCTTGTATTTTGAAACCGTTGACCTCTGATATTGGAATTTGGTCCTGCTTTTGCACAAACAAGGAAAGCGAACTCTTGGTTCGAATAACCTTTCTAACTCATTGGACCACACGATATGATCGAATCTTTTATTTAAAAAGAGAGGGAGAGAGAGAGACAGAAAAAACTGCATCACACACACACGCACACAAAAGGTGAAGCTCGAGCAATAGTTTTTAAGTAATATTAAATAATGCTATTTATATACAAAGATGCATAAGTGAATCACTATGTTTATGTCCATGGCCGCTTTCAACCTGTATTTGAATAACGTGATAAGGGTTGTCTGAGCAGCGTTTCTTAGCCAGCTTTGATCCGCGGACCGGGAAAAAAATCATGTAAAAAAAAAAAAATCACAAAATAAAAAAGTTAAATGCTTTCATCAGAGAGAGAGAGAGAGATTCAACAGTTAGAGGTCTTCCCTCAAGGTAGATTTTATCGCCTTTCTTTATTACACCAGCAACAACCATTCATGCAAAAATCAATGTCTTCAAAGTGCTATGAATGCATGAAAAAATTTCGTGGATGAAAATTAACTTAAAAGTGTAAAAAAAATAAATATTTTCAAAAAAAAAAAAAAAACACCCAACGGCGTGAAAACCAAAATCTAAAATGAAAAAAAATCTAAGCCCAGCAGTTTAGACTGTTATTAAGCACTACTCAATAAATACAACATTGAAATAGATTTGTTGTCGATATACATGTAAAACAAATTATAATTTCAAAAGCAGAATGGAAGGATCAACAGTCTGGGCCGTGGTTCCTTGATTGGTCAAAAAGGAATGCGCCCCGACTGTATGATTTGTCATAGCTAAAAAAAATTTCACTTTTCCCTCGAAAAGAAATTACTAGGTTTTCAAGAGATATTACGTAAGTTAGTTACGACATTTTAAGTGTTTTCTGGGTGGTTCGAAAAGAATGGTGGCGTTTCAAATTTGTATATTTCCAAAACAATTTTTTATTACTATTATTATTATTATTATTTTTACATTCTTATATCATTCTAAAGATGATCACAATCACAAAAGCAATTACTGCAGTGATTTGATTTTCTAATTCGTCAAGATTGGCAGATAAGAGGGATACAAACACAGTATCATTTTCATATCCCCACAGGTAAAAATCACGAGGCGTTAGGTCTGGTGATCTAGGGACCAATTATACAGTGCTAAACATTTTGACAAACTGAATAACAATAAGTATAACATGTACGACAACACGCAGAAACATCTATTTATTTTTTAATTTAAACCCCCTACAATCACCACCGCACCAACCCTGCTGTGGGAAAAATAGACATCTAGCGGTAGCTAATTGAAACTTTATAACTTGCGCTTTCATTCAACCAATTTTTCCAATTTGGTAGCTGTATAAAACCCCACCATTCTTTTTGATTCACCATGTATCCACAAAATAATATTAAATTTTAATGTAAAGATAAGTAATTACTATTCTTATTATTCACAAGTAAATAAACCTTTGCGAGCAATCACAGAAAATCACGAAAACTAATCACAAAATAACGTGTTATAAATAAATACTATCATTGAACAAGGAATTTTTGTTAACGAAAACTGTTAAAAATCTGCGAGCAATGATCAAATTGTTTGAACGACCAATGTCGGTCCGCATTACTAATGCTTGAGAATCCCTGATTTAGGTGAGAGCAAGAGGGAGCAATTGTCCATAAAAAATACAATGTACATTCTACATTTCTGCATATCAATATAACGCATTTATATGGATGCGTGCATCTGTATTTTGTTTTTCAATCTTTAGCTCTTCTTTATCTTGATTTTTTCTTTACTCTTTACTACTAATAAAGCTGAAAGTCTGTGTCTCTGTATGTCTGGCTTTCTGTATGTCTGTTACGTGCATAGCGCTTAGACTGTTCGGCCGATTTTCATAAAATTTGGCACAAAATTAGTTCGTAGCATAGGGGTGAGCACCTCGAAGCGATTTTTCGAAAATTCGATTTTCTTCTTTTTCTATTCCAATTTCAAGAATATTTTATCGAGGAAATTATCGTAACGTGGTCGAGTAAATTATCATAACATGGTCGAGTAAATTATCATAACGTGTACGAGCAAGTTACCATAACATGGGCGAGCGTATGAACGTAGCAAATTGGCGTGAAATTCATCATCCATTATTTGTAAATATACAGGGAAACCAAATGACCTTTTAATTTTCTACTACGGACAAAGCCGTGCGGGTACTGCCGGTATGATGTAAAGTGCGTATGTACTTTTATTCTCAAGAAAAAAAAATAAATGAGGGTCCTGCTTTATTTCACTTTACTTCAACCGATGAACATGATTGTAGTTAATGTAAAATGCAATTATTTATTTAGTTTTTTCTTAAGTGAAATAGTAATTCCCGCAAATTTTATAAAATGAGATTTTTGCCGGCAGCTCCAAAAATATGTAAGTCTTCTATTTTGGATCAATAGTAATCAGAACTCAAAAGTATACAAAGTCCTTTTTGTCAACTATTAAAAGGTTTGGATGCGTTCTTCCTGGAAAAAGCTATTTTCAAAACATGTAAAAATATCCAAAACACATAACATGATTGCCCGCATTCATTTCCTTGATGTTTTACAACGCTATGCTATACCTCATTATGACATCATGGTCAATGCCAGCTGTTTCTTTTAACTCAATCATGCGTAGCGTCTCATTGCTTCCTTTTGTTTTCGTAGAATAAGAATAGAAACATTACGAGTGAATTAGGGGATTGTGAGCATAAGAAATATTATGATTGTTTGCCAAACCCAAGAGTTGAATATGAAAGTAACAAAAGAAATCTTGTTAATAGATGAAATCTAAATTCATAGTTCATACCAAGAATTGCATTGCGAAGTTTTTTTTCTTTTTACTTCCTTTTACAAAAAAGGAAGTATTGTATTCGCGAAAAAATTTTCACTCAAAAATCGACCTTAATTTCTATTTTACTCACAACCGAATGAATATTGAGGTTTTTTTTCGGCTCGACCACACGTGAATATATGCCTAGGAACGTACAGACACCCGAAATATCCATTTTGACGACCTCCGAGTTAATTACAACGACTTTTCTCGTGACGTCTGTATGTACGTATGTAAGTGTGTGCATATGTGCGTATGTATCTCATATAACTCAGGAACGGTAAGTCCTAGAAAGTTGAAATTTGTTACGTAGAGTCCTAGTAGGGTCTAGTTGTGCACCTCTCCTTTTGGCTGCATTCGGGTGTTTCTAAAGGGGTCTTTTGCCCCCTTTTTTTGGGGGGGGGGGAATCAATGTTAATTTCGATGTAAACTCAAGTGGTGTTATAATTTGGCGGACACTTGGCGATATATCGCCAGTCTTTTGGTCGCCAAGTTTTGTCGCCAAATTGGCGACAAATTTGACGCTTTTTTTTATAATCTGGATTCAATTTGACCACTGTTGGTGATATTTAGAGAGTAAACTATTGAATCACATTAAAATTGCCAGTAATGGGGAAATGACATTAAATTGGAGTAAAAGGAAGTCAAGTGATGCACACATCAGCTCGTTTAACAATAATTTCTCCGACATTGAGCAATTTGCTACCAACGATGCAACTTTTCCCACCATGACCAACAAGTCGGGTTAGGAAAAAAAAAGTAACTTAAAAGCGCCTCTGGCAACGTTGAGAAGTATTTCTCCTGCTTCGATGCAACGATCGACCCAAGAATGAATAGAGCGGAAATAATTTTACCTTTAGAAATCCGAGTGGGTAGTTCGATTTTTAAAACTTTTCACGTGATGAACGATAAGCTTATGTTGCTCACGTGCACGAAGAAGTAAACTTTTGTTTTCTTTTTGCTCAGAATGATCTTGCCCTTCTAAAAGCAGAAGGAAAGAAAGGAAATTTATTTCAAATGTGTTTCTTAAACTGCTCAGTTTGCTATCTTTATATGTACACTTGTCTACATATTTTTTTTTCTGTTAATTAAAGCTAATGATAGTACACATAATTCTTTTTTGGATTGTTTAATTTTTTTTCCGTTTTAGTGATTTTTTTCGTTTTTTTCAAACATGACAGCTTTCATCCCTTTGTTTCAATAATGGCTTCAAACATGGATTTTTTTTTTTTTTTTTGAGACCCATTAACAGGGGCTTGCACAGAGGGGGAAAGGGACACCTTCTCCCCCCATTTGTGACGGGCCCCAACATTTCTGAGCACGCTCCTACCCATTGGATGGATCAATGTTGTTGTTGAAATTAATATTTATTAATACAAAGTTGTTTGTTTATTATTAATATTATTATCTTCGTTATTTCATTGTTTTCATCTTATTTCTCAGCCCAATAATCATTTGAGTATTGTGTTTCTTTTTATAATTTTTAATTGTTTTCTTTAAAAATTAATTGCAACATTATCGGTTATTGTTTTAAAATTTGCATAAATTTCATTCTTCAACAGGCATCTGGAGTTCTTACGTTTTACTTTTCTACCCCCTTTCTTTCATTTTCTCTTTTTACTTTTTATGTCTTCCTTTTATTGTTTGTCACCTTTTCCCCTTTCTTTTTCTTTTTTTCCAAAAGTAGTTTCTATTATAAATATGGTTTTAGGTCATGTTAAGGGAAATTATTATTATTTTTTTTTAAATTAGCTGTGTACAATCTCAGTTTATATTCAAAATTCTATTTATCCTTTTTCAACAAAAAATCTTATTCCTTGTTTAAATCCCGATCCTGTTTTGTAATCTTCAATAAATTTCGTGCACTACAAGTTCTCTAGAGCACACAAAGAGAGAGAGAGAGAGAGAAGCGAAAGAAAGAAAGTAAAAAAAGGGGGGGTTGTACGGGTCAAACGAACTATGATCCAGACAGACAATCCATTAAAAAGGAAGCCATAAAACTGAGACATAACCATTTTAAAGTATGAGACATAGACTAGTTTTCAGCAGCTTCCGCTGAATCCCGGTCTTCTTCGAAACACACCGTTACTTGGATGCGAGACAAGAATACATCAAACATTCAGACGCATCATTTTGTGAAGATCAACGGAAACAGGTGGATGTGATGCCTAAAAAGCGTGAAATTCGTGGGAAAAGATGCTTCTCTAACTTATGGGCGACCCACAATTTGTTCTAGCGTGCCTAACGACTGAGTCGTCAGTTGGTATCGAAGTCAGCGTACAGCACATTAGCTCTGAATATGTGATGAGCTCAATTATTCTGTAGACTGGATGGTATAAACTTATTAGAAGCGTCGAATTAAAATTTTATTTTCTGAGGAATTCTTTTCTTGAAGAAAATTGGTAATTTAATTTGTTAAACATGTATTTATTTATTTTTGCATTTTTCAAGGTTTTTCTTTCGTATGAAAATGCCTTGTGCATATAAAATAGTAGATTTATTTTGAAAGTTTGCACCCGAAATTTTTTTAAATTCATAATTTTTTTTAATAATTTATTTTTTATTATGTTTCTACTTCTACTTCTTCTTCCTTTTTTTTTCAATTTATTTTGCTATATTTTTTTAAATTTCCACTCCTTAAAATATAATTTTGATTTTGAATATTGTCAGCTGGGCTGCTTAGAAGGCACCTTACGTCCAAAGGTGTTGGTTTAAACCCGGCTCCAGTCAGTAGATTTCCAAGATACTGAAAATCGTCAGCATCAATTTCTTATGATTCTGCGGTATGCAAAAGAGCATTCGTTTGGCTAGATAATCTCGGCGAAATTAAATTCCCAGAACAAGCTCGCATCTAGAGAGGATATTTCGAGGTGTATTTGGGAGAAAACTGGGCTTCGAAATTCTAGCGTGGTTAATTGCCATCCGCCACAAAGCAACTAAGTCTGCAAATAGGGAAGCACTAATACGTTACCTACCTCATTAAAAACCAACAACGCATTTTGAAAATTAAATGTTTAATTTTTCTCTCAAACGTAACGCATCACCCGCTGTATTGCTATTGCCAGTTTCACAATAACTTTCGCACTGTTGTAGTGTTCTGTCAAGATACTCTACCCGTAAACCAAGCAATTGCTAGGCGTAGGGGGTACTGGGCTCGGTTGCTAATGCAAAGGTATTGCACACGAAATACTATGTATCACTATCAGGGGCGCCTCGATGGGAAGTCACTTTGACCTCCCAAAACTTTTCTTATTGGACAAATTTTGTCTGATGATTCAGCAAAGTTATCATCATTCGGCGAAATTTGGAGTTTCATTCGGAAAAATTATCATCATTCAGCGAAATTTGGAGTTCTATTTGGAAAAAATATCATCATTCGGAACATTTTGGAGTTTCATTCGACAAATTGAGAATTTCCGCCCTCCCAGAAATGTAAGTTCGAGGCGCTCCCTGGTCACTGTACAAATTGCGTAACGTGGATACAAGGATTACTTACGCATCACACCTCTATTTCAATACAAAGAGGGTTTGAGTCATGTCTAAATTGCGCAAAGAAAAAAATGTTTCACAAGACCAAAATATAAATTATTGCAAAGAGGGATTATCGGCAATGGTAACATGAAGACCAATAGATGTTCTCCACAGAAGAACGGAATTGCTTCTTACAAAGTTCATTGTTATGAAACAAAATATCTAGAACGAATTCACGTAACATAACTTTTTCTACGCAGAGTCGTTTATGGAAGATAACAATGCATATTTTTTTGAAGCTTTATCCGTAACCGCAAGATAACGATTCAAATCATTTTTCTTCTATTGTTGAAACCAAAATCATACTAAATAACAATATAACACATTTTAATAACCAAAAAAAAAAAAAAAATCTGTGTTTCTTTTTCTTTTATGAAAAGAAATAATTTACTGCTAGAAATCTTGGGGTTGTTTCTTAAGGATCTAGCCATTTTTTATAACGTTATCTGTACTCAAAGCCTTATCAAACATAACCAGTGGTTATTTGTTCAAACAGAAAACGTTCCTTCAGTTTTTTTTTTAACTGTGAATACTTGAAATTTTGTATCGTGATCTGATTCACATGATTAAACGTTTGATTTCCAATGTAAAAATGATATGAAACTTATGGCATTTGGAATACTCCTCGTTTAATCACAATTCAACACATCAGTTTGAAATGTGACACACTTCTATATAAAAAAAATAGGTTTTCTACACATATATTTTATAAATAAGAATAATGAAAATTTTTAAAACAGGTTATGCACATTTTGTATTTTTTACGTAAAGAGAAAATTGACTTAAATCTTCCACGACAAAAATCGCCCACTCATAAAACTGCAAATTTCATCAAAATGTAAAAAATTTACATGAATTCATTTTTTAAAGTCACTAAATTTTTTTTTACAATTGTTTTGTCATAACACTTTTTTGAAGTCGGCTCTTTTCCTCCATAGTTTTTGTTTTTAATTATTTTTGGTGTGCATCTTACCGGAGATATGGCATTCTATAGAATACATGAACAAAGCACCAAATACTATTACACTGTCTAGGCTAAGAATCCTATTGAATGACTGAACCAGCTACTGTATACAATGTCTAGGTTAGGCATGTAGCCAAGAAATACAACCACGCCTTACCCAAGCAGTCTATACATTATTCTTGTTAGTAGGCGTTAGAAAGCTTGTTGCGGCGTCCAGAGACTGAGGTTTCACCGTTGTTGGCGATCATCAGCTTTGAATAGTCTCAAAAGTGATAAAGCAGTGATTCTCATGTTTACCTGGAGATAACCTTCATACTACGATATCCAAAATTGAAATTTAGCACACTACCAAAATGTCCGCGAGTAAGGTGTGCCAGCGCCTCTATCTCCTGAACTGGAGGCGGAGTTAATTGTTACCATACATTAGATTCTGAATGAGCAGCAATTGTGTGAATATCTCGAGTGGATTGATCAAAAAGATAGAAATAGTTATGTTTTATAATCGAGATATTCACAAAATCGGGTGAGTGATTTTGATAATCGATTGATCAGCAATCGAGTGAATATATCTCAAGTGAACCGGTTAGCTAGGTAGTAGTAGTTTTATTTCATAATCGAGTGTTTTCAAAATGAAATAAAAATCTGAGGCTCTGTGATGGTATGGTAGAAACGACTCGACAGGCAGACAAATCAATGCGCAGGTCAAAAGAAGGGAAGGATTGCGCATTGATTTTACTGTCTGCCTCTGAGAAGTTGAGCTGTGGCCTTGAGCAAGTCCATTTTTTTCAAGTGAGAGCCATCAGTAAGAAGAGGAATTGTTATGCGCAGATTTGGGCTATTATTTAATTGATTTGGGCTACCATTAAGCTTTTGGACCTTCAGCCGTTTTTCCTCACCTCTATTACAAAAAATAGAATCGTTTAATCGGCCAGCGGAGCTCAACTTGTCAGAGGCGGACAGTACCACCCGTTGAGTCGTTTTTACCATGCCAGCACACAACCTCTTTAGTGATCAGTGGCGGATTTACAAGTTTGAGGCTCGCCGTAATGCATTTTTGGGCGCCCCTTTGTCTATCACAGAAATATGTAAAATTTATCATGTTTATTTTTGTGACTCATGGTCCCAATGGTTATGGGAGCCCTTTGCAATTGCGAATGGTAAATCCACCACTGGTAGTGATTCATTGAATCTCTCGAGTGATTTCAGAATCGAAAGAACTTCTCTAGTACGTTTATACAAACACAGGTTTACTCGCTTATAACGAGCCCTGATTTAGCGAGAACCCGGATTTAGCGAGGAAATCAGAAATACTTAGTTGATACAATGTTAAGTCTATGGGAGCATAACTTGCTTTTAACGAGCAAACCCAGCTTGAAGCGAGCAATATTTTTACGTTTCATTAAATTTCTATTAACCTCCAGCTCTTAGCCTTTTTTGGTAAATTTTCTTTTACATTCCAAAGTTAACCAAAGTTAGTAATCAATCATAAATTCTGAGAACAAGCGATGACAGCACTTTTTTAATTTGTGGAGTAAAGAAACATTTAAAAATTACATATGTGTATATATGTATGTTCTTCAAAAACAATGACATAAGAAAGGTACATTCAGACAGTTCAAAGCAAAGTGCAGTAACCAACTCCTTTGGTACTGTACAGTGATTGAAAAGAAGAAGAAGGAAAGCAACTATGATGAATTTTTATGATTTTTTCCCCAAACTCGTTTCTACGAGCACTCGGTTATAACGAACAAATACCGTAGTCCCTTTGCGCTCGTTAAAAGCGAGTTGGACTGTATCTTAGCATGTAAAACTGAAATCGATCTCAAGCCAGCCTGATGCAAAAAATCTTACAAGAGCAATTCAAAACGAAAAAGTTCTTCAAAAACGATCGAGCTTATCATTAGACCTATGGCTTGACAAACAAAATTACCTCTTTAACCCGTTGTGGTTAACACATACCGGAACTAATTTAAAGAAAACACGGCAAGTTCAATCTCATTTCCTCTTTTTTACTTTGTATTTGCATTTTCGTTCTTTGAAAATGCTGCAAAAGTTCTCATAAACGAGGCAAAAAATACATATTCACGTTATTCTTTGGTGCGATTATGGCTCTATAGCTACGGTTAAGATGAAAAAAAGTCGGAATTCTTTCGTTTCAAGTTGCCGGTTTGAGCAGCAAACACTTTTTGATGATGTGCTTTGGTCATGCTCCAAAGATTGGGGTAATCTGTGAAGGGTCAATTATAAGGCTTTGAAATGATTCTTCCCTGAGAATCACTTACAAATAAAAAGATCGAATAAGTTATTTTTCTCTCAAAAAGCAATCAACCATACCATTAAAGGCACGCAGAATAACGTTTTTTTTGTAAGATTACTTGATTGTGGGATTTTGCTCAGAGTGATTTGAAATTCCTTTGACATTTGAGTTTTTCATTCAGTTTGGTAATGGTTAAATGAAAAGAAAGAAAAGAAAAAAGTAATTTCATCGTATTAAGAACAAACTACGAACTCATTAGTATTTTATTTATTTTAATTTGCTTTAAGATATAATGAAGCTCTTTTTTTTTTTTTTTTTTTAATACTGTTGTTGACTTGAACAAATAGATTCACGAGAAGTAAGACGCCTACCTTCGTGCGGAGACGACTAACAAGCAAACCAACTTTCTTATAGTACAAATTACAAAACTTGTTGAATGCACGTGTCTCGAGGTTACCAGGAAGTCCATTATTAAACATTAAAGTCGTGAACTTCTGCAAAAGTCTTATCTTGGATATCTTGCATTGCGACACATGCAACTTTAGTGCTGTCCGTCAATGATGTCATATTTTCTCTGACATACCTGAATTCGTCGTCCCCCAATTTGTCACAAAGTGTCACACTTCACCTTACCCCCACTCCTGTCGTTGTCCATTTCACGTTATAAAGTGGATTCTCTCTATTCTGAACACTTATTTGACAAACAAGTGTTCATTACACCCCCATAATCTGAATGGGAGACTGAAAATGCATGTTTTTGTATTTTATTGCATTAATGGACTATGTTCAATATTTTGCCTAGTGAGCTACATTAGTTACTGAGACAGAGGTTCTGATTTGTGGATTGGCAGCTAGTAAAATGAGTTACCTCAGTAGGACCTAAATTCTTGCATTTTTTTCTTCTTTAATTTCAAAAGTTTTACCTAACATTCAACAATAAAGTATTACAATACTGCTATCAGTGGTCCACACCTGGAAAAAATTAATTTTAATCAGTTTTTAGATTGCGTGCTCTCATGCAAGGTACATGTTATCTTCTAATTGTTTAAGTGAAAAGGTTTCCGGGCGATTCTTATCCGCATATTGCTTGACGGTAATCCTACTTTAAAGGTCTTGCCTTCTACCTGATGCAATGGTTGGATTCTTGAAATATTGTTCAGTAGCAGAAACTTCAGGCTCATATTGCTCAGCCAAATGATTTAATGTGATGCTGCAATATCAAGGGTAAGAACTTTTCTTCTTCCTCTCTTCATCTTCTTAATGTTCTTCAATTATTGGGATAAAATTGAGAAGGGGGGGGGGGTATTTCAGGTTTTCCAATTGGATTCATAGGTACTCTCGAGCACCAATTGTAAATATGTTCAGTATATAGTTCAGTATGTTCAGTAATAATTGTCCGGGATTGAAAATAGTGTTCATAATACTGGGGTGTTCATATTATAGGGTATTCAGAGTACAGAGAGTTCAGCCTATGTTTGAGTGTATGGAGTTTCGCCGGGATCATCAAAATGTGCTCAGAATATCTAGGTGTTCACATTAGGGAGTGTTCAGATAGAGAGAGTCTACTGTATTACATTAACATTTTGCTATAAAAATGTTTTTATTAAAATCAAAATGTGTTTCACACTTCTTGTTACCTCCTCCCTCTTTCTCACAAACTGCCATAATTTCAAGAATTTCACCTCCCCCTTCAAAGCGTGAAATCATTTGTGGGCGACCCATTTATGTATTGACTAGGGGCTTCCTTGTAACCTTCAGACATACGTATGCAAAATTTGGTACGCGTAGCAGGCAGTTTACCGCTCTTGTTATCAGGGGCATCCCGAACTTAAATTTTTGGGAGAGCGGAAATTCTCAGTTTGCTGAATGGAGCCTCGAATTTCGCCGGATGATAATAATTTTGCCAAATGAAACTTCAAATTTCGCTGAATGATGATAATTTTTCTGAATAGAACTCTTATCTTTTGCCGAATGACAATAATTTTGCCGAATCGTTAGACAAAATTTGCCGAATAAAGGCATTTTTGGGAGGTCACAGTGACCTCTCATCGGGCTTGTTATTTAATTACTCGACAAATGGCGTCATTTTTCTTCAACTTGCGAACTGTTTCTTTGCCCTTTACGTCGTGGAAACGCCACCTGGTTGTGAAATGTTAGAATTACTTTTGTTTAATTTATTTTTCAAAAATATCGTCCGCTTGTTTTACATAGCAAATATTTGAAGTTTCATTCGAATCCGATCAGTGGATCAGTGAGCCTCTGAGTACTGTCATTTTAATTTAACCACCCTGTTTTAAAATCCGCTAACCCCACAGCGTGCTGTAAACCTAACATGTCTTCATTGCCTCTTGAAAAGTTGTCTATCATGGAGTTTGCTGGTTTTATCGATAAAGTCATCCATATATCAAGATTAAGGGCGGTTTATCCTTCTACACGAAACCTCATCCTTACATTCGTTACAGGTGGGAAGGATCTGCATTAATGCGCTCCAATTCCAATTTTAAATATATTCCGTTTTTAACCGAGTCTTATTTTGAAACAGCTTCCAGAGCGCAAACATACCGTATCTGTGATGAAATAGCAGAACGAGTACCTCTACAACAGCTGAGCCAATTGTGTATCATCGGGCATTTCATCAAAACTACGACTTATCTAGGGCTTTCCGAATAAATCCCAGACCGCGGAACAATCGCGTGCAATATACTCTGAGCGTGCAACAGCACGTGTCTGCGTCAAAACTTACTACTTCCTCTTTTCGAAAACACGATTTCAAGGACAAAACGGCATTAAGTTTATATCATCGTTAAGAAATTAATTATTGTTATTTTTATTGAAGACTCGAAGTAGCACAGACAAATTGTCCGGAAATTCAAAAAAGCAAAAGAGAAGAAAAAAATAATAAAATTGCACTTCAATTATACGAATTTATTTTGGGTGGAATGTTAATAACTTCGTTCCTTTTCAAATATCAGGCGCCAGTCTGCCTCCACAGCTCCTCATTTAAAATGTAATTAAAAAAAGGCAATTCAGAGTGCCTGTAAGTGCACTTAATCGAAAAATTCTGCTGGAACGTGAAATGCAAAAGTATTTTCACTAAAGGAGTAATTTATATGAAACTTTCAGCAGAGTCATTTTAGTCCATAGCCTTATATTCAAACATAAAAATGGAACACACATTTGAGCAGTTATAGGAACTTATTTTGCTTGGAATGTTTATTATTTTGTTCATTTTGGACTACTGGGATACAGTTTGCCTTCATAGTTCTTTCCTCAAAACACAATCAAAGCAATTTTAAGTGCGTGAAAGATCACTTAATCGAAGATTTGTTTGTAACACGAAATTCCAAACCATTTTTAGGAGCTTCCCGATTGGAAGACACGGAAGATCACGTAGAAGAATTTCAAGGGACCTTTTTTGAATTTTTATGTGTTATTCATCCACATATCTTTGAATCTGAATTTTCAGCATCAGCATACCAAAAGTCAAAAGATCGAACTGGACATTGAAAGTGTCTTGAGTTGTACTTTGTCACATTTAATCTTTTCTTCAAAAACTTGAGAAGGATGAACAGTGGCAGCCCTCCCGCTGATTTTGTGAATGTGACTGGTATTGCATGCCAATTTCACCTATATAGCAGAAATTAATTTATGTTTAGCTTTTAATACTTTGGTTTCATATGTTCTAATAAAATTTTTGAAATGGAGTTAAGAGTAGTAGTATTGAATTTTGCGTAGGAAATTATATATATTTTAAGAAAATCATCAGTTTCATGGGCGTGACCTTAATCAGTGTACAAAGGGGACCGCAGAGCCTGAAAGGCTGATAACCCTTGTGTGAGAATAATTCAAATTTTTATTTAAAAAAAAGATTTCGTTTTCCATTTCAACGAAACAACGAAAACCAAAATTGAATTAAAAGTTCTATTTTTGTTTGCGAAACAAATTAAAAGATTATTTTTCAATTTCCGTTTCCGATTTAAAAAAAGATTTTTCATTTCCCTTCATTTTCAGTAATGACTTTTCAAAGATGCAGTTTGTGACCACAATTAACCTTGAGACTTATTCTTTTAATATAAAAAAATCAAGAACGTTTTCATAATTTCCCAGCAATGTCATGGTTCGGTGGTAAACGCCCTCTAGTGAAAGAGAAAGTAAAATCGGAAATCAGGTCGTAGCAGGGAGAATCGTAACGAAAGCGTTCTCATCATCTTGAAGGACGAAATAACATTGAGAAGAGAGAACAAAAGAACGGAAATTCTTTGAAAAGCACTTTGTTTTTTCCTTTTTGTACACTGTTATGGTGTAATGAATTACAAAAAAGGTTTAAAATTCGTCCACAGTGGCGCCGAATCTGTCTGACCTTTTTAAATGAAATTAAAATGGCAATAAAAAGAGTTCCACTTCGAGTTTTGTTCAGATAGCACACTATAGTCCAGATGGGCAACATAAATTCCATCGTTTCCAATCTCGACGTTAGAAGTTTTTAAAACTGGTGCCTCAATGAGAGGTCACAGGAGGCCGCTGTGACCTCCCAAAAATTTCCCTTTTTGGCGAATTTTAACAGACTATTCGGAAAACTTGGAGACAGTACTGCAGTTTGTTTTTGCTTTTATTCATTATTAAATTTTCTAATTAGTATGAAGCAATCTGGTAATGATGTGGTAAAGGATCTGCGTAGCCTTCACAATACTGCCAGGTTAGGTTAGCAACAACAATATTGTTACAATTTATTTAATATCTTTACAAAAACAATACCATATTTGAATCGATTATTTCAGAAAGGGCATAAGCACTTTTTTTTTCAAAATTGAGTTAGCTGTGTTTTTTTAATATTTGTATGTAGAGACATCGACTAGGGTAGCAGGGAAGTCAATCCTTGTACAACAAAGCACTTCATTTAGGGGTCACATTTTTCGTTTAGTACAGAAAGGACATAAGTCCCGGACTTATGCCCTTCTGCACTAAACGCGAAGGAAGAAATTGTAAGACGCAATGGCAAGATCATAGAAGAACTAGATTTTTTGGCTTAATGAAGTAAAAACAAATAACTCTTTTGATCTAGCCTAATTTCGGAAATGGTAGGTTCGTCAGTTCGGGGGTTTGGGGGATTCGAAATCGAGGAATTGGAATGAAATTCGCTAATTTCTCAGGGATTTCATCAACATCACTCTAGGAACTACGAAAAAAAATGTATGCTTTCAGTGAGATATACGCTGGTCAAAATAAGAACAACACTGCAGGAGACTTTTTCTAGAAATAAAATTAAAGAAATTTAAAGAGATTACTGATGAATTTCCTCTGAGAGGACATTTGTAAGTCTTTTGCGACCAGGGCTTTAGAACAGTAAAACGAATGTTAAACAAATATGGCAGATTATTACCATGTGAAATCTAGGTGGGGTTTTTAGTCAAAACCGTGCTCATAAGTAGTATATAAACTAACGTACTAGAATTGGTTATACGCGTTAAATTCAGGTTTTGGGAGGGGTTTTGGCCCCAAAACCTCACCCTGGCTGAACCACTCACTCACTGTACAAACGTTCGGGTAACACTAACAACATTATTATAATAAACTAGTGAATCGCCCGTCAAGATATGACGGGTGAAAATTGCTTCTACATTTGAACGAGGCAATTGCCTGCTTGGTGATAGTTTGACAGTTGAAATTTTAACCCAAGCTCCAGTGGATTAACCCTAAACTCCAGTAGGTAGCGTTCATGGTTGACCCTTTTTTCGTTTCTTCATTCCCCTGAAATGACACATTCTTACCGGTAAAACAGTTAAGTTACCGGATCCAGTTCAGCATTGTTACAATGAAGCCCTTCCCTGCATGTAAAAATTTACCAAAACATATTATCAAATTATATGCCGTGGCGCGAGTTTCATTGTTGATGGCGTCAGGAGCGTTGCTTGATCATTGGCTATTATAAATAAGGGGATCGCTTAATCAACTCCCATTTTCAACTGTGTCAGGCTAGGTCAGTACATTAAAGTGAGAAACAACAAGAACCTAATTGAAATTTGAACAGAAAATTGAAAAATAAAAATGAAACAGGCGGTTTTATTTCAAAACCAAATCAATCCACATTATTTTTATTTGTAAATAATAAAGACAAAACTAATTCAAAAAAGAAAACAAAAATTAAGTCGTACACTGACTCTTATTCAAACGAAAACTAGTTCCTTTGGAAAAACTTCGAGGGCAGGACGTTCGATGTTCTTCAATTAATGAGCTCAGTCTGAAACCTCCGTTTTTGCGTGAACCATTTCCCTTCCGCTCATTTAATTTTAATAAAAACAAATAACCTTGAACACGTTTCATGAATAGAGCAAGAAATAGTACATTCTATTGTAGGTAGTGCTTGTAATTTACAAGGACGTTATTTCGTTAGAATTTTCAACAATCAAAACAAAGACCATTCCCACTTCGCAACTCCTTAAAAAGAGCTGCAAATAAATCAAGCACCCCATTCACTAAACAAAAGCTACTGAAACAGTTTGCCTTCAAATCCCATTGTTTGAGAAGATTTTGACGTCATTTGCCTGTGCTTTGTCAACAGCATTATTCAGTTTTCCACAATGTTTGCGGCATGAGAGAAAGTGTTGGATTTTTTGCTACGTCTAATTTTTGTTTGGTTATTTATTAAGAGTGCTCCTGTCATAAATGAGCTTGATAATTGCTTATTCTTTATGCTTTTTCTCTATTTAATGTGGGTAACATTTGCTTCGGTGAAAATATATAATAATAGGTGAATACGGTGAATAGCTTGCTCGCTGGTTCGTTACCAAATTATTTTTTAGTTGAAACCAAATCACTTGAAGGGAAAGTTAAAAAAAAAAAACACTTCACATAGTACTTTTTGTGTTTGTTGTTGTTGTTTTCATGTGCCAGTTAGGCTGGCCATTTGGGGTGCGCTTCTTCACTTTTCCAAGTGTATCGTAATGGGGTTGTTTCCTTTAGTCAAAGCTACATACAGTACTTTTTGTCACTGAAATTGATAAAATAATAATAATAATAATAATAACATGGACTCAGAAAATACTTTCATTTTCCCAACAGTTATTTTTTAATTAATTTTTTAAAATGTCCGATTTTTCAAACAAGGCGTGATCTTTATGACGTCACAAATGATGCACTATGGCGCATCTTTCTACCGCATTTCCACGTTATGATAATCAAGAAGCGAATTAAAATTGCTCTCTGCGCTTGCTATCAACCATATCGTTGCCAATACACGTGAGTAAAGATGCGAATTAAATGTTTCGGACCGTAAATGGCAACACAGAATGGCATTTTATCATTTGTGATGTCATCGGCAGAAGTGTTAAACGATAAAAGAGCACCGATTTAACTAATTTTTTAAAAATATTAAACTTAAAGAAATTATTTAAAAAATGGTGAGATTCTATGTTTTTAAGAATGCTCTTTCAGAAAAAAAAAATACTTTTAAAATTTTGGAAACGACCCCATTTGGTTTGAAATTCGACTTCCACAATCCACAGTACGCACAT
The DNA here is from genome assembly GCF_026930045.1 of Uloborus diversus. Lineage (NCBI taxonomy): Eukaryota > Metazoa > Arthropoda > Arachnida > Araneae > Uloboridae > Uloborus > Uloborus diversus. Next base: position 109,579,072 of record NC_072734.1, on the reverse strand, counting down.
GCCATAAGGACCTGTTTATAGTGTAGCAAACCATTCACAGCATAACAACAAATTCACACAAAGGAAGGACAAGGACAGGAGAGAGAAAGTACGCGCATGCCCCAACCGGGTTTCGGACCCGGAACCATCCCATCGCACTCACTCTTCTGACCACTTGACAAGGTAGCCAACTGTTCTTGAACTTGAATACGCCACCTTGCAGTGGTTTAAAAAAGTAGCCAAAATGTAAAACATTTAAATTTTGAGCGTACAAGGCGGATGTCTCTTTGGACAGGTATCTCACGTACGTAGAGCGATTTTGGCTTTACCTCTTTCATCAGCCATTTGACACAGACTACCTTGCTCCAATAGCTTACTTGAATGGGTCGTTTCGAAATTTTTGAAGCATTTTTTTCTGAAAGAGCATGCTTAAAAACATAGGATCTGACCATTTAAAAAATAATTTGAAAAAATTTAATATTTAAACAAAAAAAAAACATTTTAATTGGCGAGCAGATTTAGTTTCATTTTTTCGCTTCTGCACATGACATCATAAGTGATGAAATGCCATTCACTGATGCCATTAGCGTAGAGCGAAATATTTAATTCGCTTCTTTACTCACATGTACTGGCAACGACATGGTTGATAGCAAGCGTAGAGCGCAATATTTAACTCGCTTCTGAATTACCATAACCTGGAAACGCGGTAGACAGCAAGCGTAATCATTCAGAGCGCCAGTGGAGTGCGCACCAAAGTGCATCACTTGTGACGTCATAAAGATCGTGCTTTGTTTGAAAAATCGGACATTTAAACAGTTAATTACAAATTAAAGGTTTTGAAAATAAAAGATTTTCCTCGCTCCATGTTATATATATATATATATATATATATATATATATATATATATATATATATATATATATATATATATATATATATATATATATATATATATATATATATATATATATATATATATATATATATATATTGCTCATTCTATCAACTTCAGTGACTAAAATAGTACTTTTGGCTGATGGAAACAACCCCGTTGTGAATTCACTTCATCAGTTAAAAATCATTTTTTAAAGCTTTTTCGCCATTTTCTAAATATTTTTCATACAACGTCTTTGCTGAAGAAAGTACATCCTCGAAACGATGAAGCACGTGAAGGCAATTTTTATTCTACTACCTTACCAACGATTTTCACCCTAGCCACGATGTTTTCCTTTGTTCTAGTTTCATTGGTGTTGGTGGTAGAGTTTCTTCTTCTTCTTCTTCTTCTTTTTTTTTTTTTTTTGTGTAGAAATTGAATTTATTGATGTTGCCTAATCGTGTTACGAAAATTTTTTAATTAAAGTTCTTGCCACATTTGTTTACAGAATCTGTTCTGCTGACAATGGGAATTGAGAAATATAGGCAACGTACTACAGGAAATGGTTGATTTGTAGATTTTAGACAATGTTTTCTTAGACAACGTTGTACTCAAAATCAGAAACAGTTTCCTTCTTTAAAAAAGGATTATTTTTATTGCCTTTATTCAAGATTTTGTCCTTTTTTTTATGCGGTCGCTTTATGTTAAAGTTTAAAATAATGACAATTTGCAGTTCAAAAAAGTTTATTTGTTGTTGGTTTCTAATGGAGCTGCGTAGTAACTAGTAACCATTTGCAGTTCATTCCTCAGAGCTGGTATTCGATCTTTCATGTGGCATCTCTGTATGCGGATGACTTTACCACAAGAATTTTGGTGCCCAGTTTCCCCACGAAATGGAGGCAATGGGGCTCTTACGAGGCAAAACTGCACTAGGAGTTCATATTTAATTTTGCCAAGAGTATTCAAAGCCAGACGAATGCTCGAGGGATCTTTTACATGCCGCATAATTATACGGCATGAACGCTGTAGATTTTTTGTAGAGAAAGAATTAAATTAAACTACTCTCAAGAAGAAAAACTGTAGGCAGTTTTTTATGCGAAAATATGTATATACATTTTCACTATTTGAAAAGTTTTGAAATTCGTTTTGTTCTTTTTAAATTTATTCCATCGACTGGGTGGCGTGGTAGTAAGGCGTTGGCCTTCTGCGCTGTGGTCCCGGGTTCTGACCCGAGGAGATCAGTCGGTGTATTTTAGAGATGCAGAAAATCGTCATGATTATGCGACATGTAAAAGACCCCTTGATCGTTTGGCTTTGAATTCCCTCGGAAAAATTTAAATCCCTAGTGCAGGTTCGCAGCAAAGAGGGCCCAGGTGCCTCCCTCTGGTGGAAACTGGGAGCCCAAATTATCCGTGCCATTGACAACCGCGACTTAATGATGCACATGATAGACTAGATGCCGTATTGGAGGATCGTACTAGGTCTGCTTAAGGCTTAAGTAGCCTAACGCAGCCCCATTAGAAAAAAAAAATCCATCGTTATTATTTTTTTAAATCGCAAATTGATTTTAATTAGTTTTTGAAACATTTATTCTGCTTTGGAACACAAAGAAAGGGATCTATTCTTTTTTATTTTTAGCAGTAGCACTTGAACATAGGAATTCATTGACTAGAGTGCATAAAGGTAGTGCATTCAGCGTACATGAAGAGAGTAAAATATAAAAATGCAACAAAGTAAACTATAAAAATGTAAAATGTAACAAGTAAAAAATAAAAAGATAGAAACTACAAATGTAAAATGTAAAATTGAAAAATTGTAAAAATATAATATTCAAAAGGAGAAAATGCACAAATATAAAATGTAACATCTAAAATTGAAAAATTGTAAAAATATAAACACACAAAGGGATAAATATTCAAATATAAACAGTAACAGTCTAAAAGGATAAAATGTAAAACAAGTAAGAAGTTAATAGGGTCAATCAGTCTGTAAGTCCTGTAGTTTTTCTCTGACCTTCCAATATCTGTCATACATGTTTCCGGACATTCCCTCAGATTTCCTGCATTCATAACAGTGTCACTGCCGCACAATGTACAGTTTGGGGTAGAAAAGATATTGAACCTATAAAAAGGGGTCTATTCAAGTCCATATCATTACTGTTTCATTTCTTTTTTACACAAATAGGTAAATTAATGCTTAACACCATCTTTTCGGCTGAGAAATATATTCAGGACGTGGGAAAAAGCCCATTCAAATGAAAGCTGTGAACACAGCTGGCATGCTCAAGAGGACATCACAGTGAGATGTCAGTTAGAGGAAATATAAGCGAGGTCAACATACGGTTAAGCGACGGGAAGGTTGTCGAAAGAGACCTGACCGCGATCCATTAATAATAATGGGAAGGAAAGCGAAAGGGCGAATTATTAAGGCCGATCCGTTCCGTTGGTCCGTAATGAGAAAGTCAAATTGAAATGTTAAAATGTTGCTAAACGCTTGGATGCGTTATTGGGTTTGTTCTGCAACGACGCTTGACTGAACCTGTCAGAGAGAGAGGGTTTCTCGTGGAATAATAAGTAGCCTCACACTTTGGATTTCCTCTTCTTTGATATGTAACGTGAAAACGAAAGTTATATTTCAATGGTGGCCATTGGTGAGTTTCTTAGTGTAGGCACGACTCCGAAGGAGTGTATTTTTTGTAATAAATTGCCAGGGAAATTCCTTGTTTCTCACGAGCAATAGTTGTTACTGTGTAAAATGTTTGTATTTTGTTTTCCCCCTCAATATTATGTTTGTTTGATCTTAACAAATAAAAACAGAAAATGGATGAAACAAATGAATGTATGCATTTAAACTCAATTTTACGGGGGAAAAAAGAAAGAAAACAAAAGAAAAAGAGCACTAGAGGTAAACTGAGCAAACACAAACTACACTAACTCAGGTTTACAGAACGAAGTACATTCAAATATATATGTTGGAACCCAACTTTGAAATTGGAAAATGTCCGAAAAAAATGATCCCAACGCGAATGGTTCACTGACAAATGAGCCCAGTCCGAAATTTTCCATTATTTTTGGTGTTTGCACATTTGAATTTGAGCAATTTGCAAAGCGGCAAATCAGTGGTTCTCCAAGTCGACTTTTATACTAGGAAAACGGGCGTGATTCCCCTACATTAATAAATGAGTCAAATTGTGAAAGTGAAAAGCAGTGTGGATTAGTTCAGTCATCGTTTCTTCAACATGATTTTACGCTTTTATCACCTATCCTGTTTCTTCAAAATAAAATAATAATAATAATAATAAATAAATAAATAAATAATAACAATAATTAATTTGAATTTTGAAATCTTGAATTCAAATTATGTTTTTCGAATCACGTGTGCGTGTGTGTTTGTGTCTGTGTGCAAACATGAGTGTGTGGGTATGTATGTGTGTGTAGGTGTGTGCATGTGTGTGTAGGTGTGTGTGTATACCTGTGTAGGTGTGTGTATATATGCGTGTGTGCGTAGGATATGGACGCAACCTGGAGACGGTGTTCGCTAGAGGAGCAGCATCGTGAGGCCCGTCGAGGGTGGTGCTGCAGAGGGAGAAAATAAAATCATAGGACATCAAAACAGTGAAGTGAAAACAATAAGCAATGTGATTGCTCAAAAATGTGTTTTAAAAATAAAATCAAATTATTCAATTTTTATAAAAAAAAGTAGTTTAATTACAAATTTTCATGAAATGTAAAATAATGAAATAAGTCTCATTTTAATTTTCTTTTAGAGCAAAAAAAGCAAGGTTTGTTTTTCTTTCTGAACGTCTTCCATTTTATAAGAGGACTTATGCCCTTTCTGAAATAATTTGTAGAATTACAAATGGCTTTGTATAGTGTTTGTTCTAACCTTTATTGTTCGTTTAAAACCTATTATCATTGATAGACATCCAATGTCCAATTATTAGAACCTTTTATTTGATATTCCGTGCTCTAAATACTATTGTATTAAACTTAAGCTAAGTATTCAATGGGTTAGGTCTCCAGCATGATTAAAAGTTGAATTCACATGCTACGTTAAAAACAATACATCGTCTTTTACGTATTTAATTACACAAGAATTAGAATGTAAGGATTAATATTAACTTTCATCAACATTTAAATTGGTAAATTGTTATTCCATTCATTAATTTCGTGTTCTGCAGTTCTTCAGTTGATCAGTTGTCATGATTTGTTAAAACTTATCAGTAAAGACTTGTGAAGGATTAGTGTATTATATTACGGTAGTTAATATTAATATTTGTTTTGTTTGTATAATTCATCTTGAAAATCGGTTATGATAAATGAAGTGTAGACAATACTCAAGGACTGAAGTGTAGACAATAAAGTGTAGACAATAGAGGATATTTCTCTTACTTTTCGACTGATATGAACATGTGTAAGATCCGATGTTAGATGTTATTGGTTATAAATGATGTAAGCTGTTTTGTTTTCATCAATTATAACATTAACAATAACCAAAGTGGGCAATTATATACTAAGGTCATTTATGTAATTGTAACGGTTTGAAGAAATCGAATGCGTAGCTAAAATAATATATTTCTTTAAATAATGCAAAGAGTTATTCGGAAGACTACAATTTAGCTCTGATTAGAGGGATTCCGATAGACTAAAAATTAAACAGTTCCATTAAGTACAATAGGATGTGAAAATGTGATTTGAAAAAGATCATGTTAATATAGTTGCCCTCTTTCTTGCTCATTCGGCTGTCTGTATAGTTACGGAACTATTTGATTAGAATGCACCCATTAGCTGGGGCGCCCCGAAGCTTAATTTGTTTTTGTGGAGGGGGGGGGGGGAGAAAACTCTTAATTTGCCGAATGAAACTCCAATTTTTACCGTATGATGATAATTTTGTCGAATGAAACTCCAAATCTTGCCGAATGATGATAATTTTGCCGAATAGAACTCCAAATTTTGCCGAATGATGATAATTTTGCCGAATCATCAGACAAAATTTGCCAAGCAAGGACATTTTGGGAGGTCACAGTGACCTAACGTGAGGTCCCATAGAGACGCCCCTGCCCATGAGGAATCCTTCTTTTTCAAAAAACATTTTTTAGTTTTAAATTATCCTTCGTTCTTTAGAATAAATCGCCTTCCCATTTGCAAACATTGTGAATCGAAAAACTACTCTTTTGCAAAGCATACTTAAGAAAGTAAATAAATAAATAAATTAAATCGAAACATAGAAGACTTCAATGAGAAATAGAGAGCACTACAAGAATTCCTTGTCAATAACATGCTGCGATGGTAACCCATCTCTGCGAATATAGCAATTGCGGCTTGATTTTCTAAAGAAGAACTAAAGAAATGAACTCTTGCTAGATCAGGTGTTATCTTATCAGAGCCAGACAAATGTGAGCACCTTTTACTCATTCATAACCCATTTCAAAATTAAAAAAAAAAAAAAAAAAACGTGCAAAAAATGTCATAATTATAAATTAACACCAGCTATAACGATTCAGTCAGTCCAATACTCACGTATTCTCTCTACAAGTGGAGCCAGAAACTGTCTTCGGGACGAGGAAGGCATTTTTTGGTCGTAACAGCCCCTTCTCCTTATAAGAACATAGACTACCATATTATGATTGAAAATATGTGTTACAACCAAAAGTTCTATGGGTCGTGTGCAAGTATGGTCGAAACGATTCTACTGGTAGACGAATCAGTGCTTAACCTTTCTCTTTCTCTCCCCCCCCCCCCCCCGAATTTCACATTGATTTGTCTACCTGTAGAGTCGTTTCTACCGTCAGTTAGCCGTCAGTTGAGTTAGTACAAGCTTCATACCAAAGTAGCCAGAATTGGAAACTTCTAATAATTGGCTATCTTGAATCTACCTTGGAAAGCAGGCCAGTCATTGAGGTGGTAAGGATGCATCAATTATCCCCCTGTTTTTTTTTGAAAATAAATGTATTGACATGTAAGTAGGCGTGGTTTTTGCTTTTTTTTTTTGGTTCAGTCAACTCTTAACAGTACGAATTCCCAAGGAAACCGGCTAAAATCTTCGAGTTATTGGTAGTTCAAACTGTGGAAAGTTCCCTAGGCCTTCTCAAAAGTTTGAAACCCAATGAAAATTTCGAGGTGAAGAAATACTTGAGTTGTAAGATTTCGTGTTATTGAGGGTTGACTGTGTAATTTATATTGAGTATATACCCTCTCTCTCCCTGAAAAAACTCGAAATGTCGGGGCCTTGCCAAGTTGCGCAATTTTCGACCTTTCTCCTTTTAATAAAGGCATCTTGTTAACATTTATTCTTGACGTAATCTATAGTCTAGAATCTTCCCTCTGAGTGCAATAACTTCTTATTAAGAAATCTATTGTCATCGGTTGATAATACCCATAGTTAGTACTTATGCACCTGTCATCTTTCTAAAAAGTAACTAATTGCTTGTCTTCTTTTATTTTTTCCTAAATCTAGTTGGTGCCCGATAAAGAGATTAAGGACAATATTCTAGAGTTATCAGTCTATTGCCTGCAGAAGAAGAGAGGATGCAAAAGAACACTACTTTTAAAAGAACTAGAGGTAAGTGACCTCGACATTTGTTTTTCTATTTAAGCTATTCTGTTCAACTGGAATAATCTTGGTTTTGTAATGACCTCATCAGAAGAACAACGCCTTCTGTGCTTATTAATTTTTTCAATTGTGGTAGTGCTTATTTAGAAAACTTTTTGATGAATAAATTATGAATGATGACTTCACGTAACAGCACTTTTGCATGACAATGTATAGGAGCGTATTTCGTGATGCTATAAACTGTACTACGCCTTTCAATTTGCATCTAAATTATATAACTTGAGGTCTTAGGATTTTTTTCAAATTATTTTTTCTTAGTATTTTTAATTTTCCATTATTATTAGTATCATTATTACTAGAAAATCACCCGTTAAGATATGACGGGTGAAAATTGCTTCCACGTTTGAACGAAGCAATTGCCTGTTTGGTGATATTTGTATAGTTGAAATTTTAAGCCTAACTCCAGTGGATGAACCCTAAACTCCAGTAGATAGCGTTCATTGTTGACCACATTTTCGCTTCTTCATTCCCCTGAAATGACAGTCTTACCAGTCAAACAGTTGATTTACCGGATCCAGTTCAGCCTTGTAACAATAAAGCCTTTCCCTGCATTTTAAACATTGCCAAAACATATTATCAAAACATCATGCCGGGGCGTGAGTTTCATTGTTGATGACGTCAGGAGTGTTACTTGATCATTGGCTATTATATATATGAGTATCATTATTATTATTACTGCTTTTTAAAATTTTTGGTGGAGTAAATTCTTTTGTGGGAGATCAGATGTTGAATAATTTACCCTAGTTTAGATAATTCGTTTTCGGTAATTTTGAATTGTAAGTGTTAAGTTTGCACCACATCAAATTTTTTGGTGCGTTTGACTTTATTTTTAATTTTCTCTATCATATAGACTAACACAAGCTTTTTTAAAAACTTTTTTTGTTTATATACACTGACAAATTTCGATTTTATACTTTTCTCTCTTGTTTTTGGGCAATTCTTTTGCTTTTTTCTTTTTTTTTTCCTTTCAAATTTAAATTGAAACCTTGGCCTTGAATAATCTAGTGGTCAGCGCATCGAGCTCGGAATCGGAAGATTTCAGATTCGAAACCCGTAATTGCAAAATACCCGTCGAGTACAAACGAATCTACCGACCCAGTTTCGAAAGTTCTGGACTCGGTCGCAGCAGTTACCTTAGGTACAGGGTATTGTCGACTTCCCCCTCCTTCATTACTACGCCCAAATTACTGAGCTGGAGATAGATAGGTGCTATCATCTATCGGAAGTGGCGCAAGTCTCCAGGTTTGTTCAAGTGGTCGCGGCGGTCCTGGTTTCTCGTAAGAAAATGTAAACTCGAACACAGAAATTTCATTTTCAATGTTTTCTCTCCAGCAGACAAACTAATTAATTAATTCCGCCTTCATTGTTTTTCTCCCATAGACACATCTGGAAAGTTGCGGGTATGTCCCGGTGAGCTGCCCTTGTGGATGTGGCTTGCAGGTGACCAAAAGGGAGCTGGCCCAACATCTCACGTCCACCTGTGAGCGAAGGCTCGTGCCCTGCACATTCTGCCAGGACGAGATCGTATACAAAGACACAGAGGTAATTTACGTGAAAAATGAAACTTTTATTACGATCCACCCCAGTAGTAGAAAGTGTGAAGCTGCGACATACGGAGAGAGAGTCTGCAGACTATTTCTGAGTTGAGGGCAAAAAAGAACTAAGATTTTTAAAAAGAAAATAATCTTTAATTTCAGCGAGCGAAAATTTGCATCGTATTTCTGGGTTATAATCCACACGTAGCTTGTACTTTTTGAAGTTCAGCATCTTATTTTTAAGCATTTCTCAGTGCTCATTTAGATTTTACGATTAATTTACTGCTGGTTTATGGTTTATTCTACCAACTATTTTTGGAATTTTCAATTGGCGTCGCAGATTACTGGTAAAAATTTTTGCTGCTGGGCAATCCACTACCGACTAAGTAATGTTCCCAGTTTTGCCCCATACATTGCCATATTCATCGTTTACTTACTGAATGAATTCTGTAAAAGTTTTGTCTTTACCAGCACACTGTTATTGCCGGGAAAGCTATGCGCCGGGTCCTAGCGACTAAGAAATGTTCTTAGTTTTGCTCCATTCATTATATTCATCTTTTGATTACTAAATGAATTCTGTAAAAGTTGTTTCTTTACCAGCACAGTGTTATTGCCGGGAAAACTACGCCGGGCACTAACTATAAAAAATGTTCTTAGTTTTGTCCCTTTCAATTATATTCATCGTTTGATTACTGAATGAATTCTGTAAAAGTTGTTTCTTTACTAGCAGAGTATTATTGCCGGGAAAGCTACGACGACGGGCCATAGCGACTAAGAAATGTTTTGCCCCATTCATTATATTTATCGTTTGACTACTAAATGAATTCTGTAAAAGCTTTTTCTTTACCAGCACAGTGTTACTGCCGGGAAAGCTACGCCGGGAACTAGCTACTAAAAAATGTTTTTAATTTTTGCCCCATTCATTATATTCATCTTTTGATTACTAAATGAATTCTGTAAAAGTTGTTTCTTTACCAGCAGTGTTATTGACGGGAAACCTACGACGACGGGCCAAACGAGTGAAATGTTAACAGTTTTGCCCCAAACATTATATTCCTCGTTTGATTACAAAATGAATTTAGTAAAAGCTTTTTCTCTACCGGCATAGTATCAATGCCGGGAAGCGTCTTATGAAACCATCTACCGTTCAGTACCATTTGGCGAGTGATATTTGGCGATAAAATAAACCGGTTTTAATTTACAATTCAACCTGATATTGGGCAGAACTTAGTCTCTTAGTAGAAAAACTATAATTTTCAAATACATAGCTACATCACATACTCGTTATTAGTTTTATCAAGCAGACGGTGTGGGTGGAGGGGGGGAATTGAATAGTCAAGTAAATCTGGTTCAAGAATCTACAAGCTGGTCTGTTTTTCTGCGATTTTTTTTACCAGATTCAATGATTATTTATTTAGTTTCCGAAATAGCTGTTACAGAGTAGACAAATGAACCATAGAAAATCTTGGGACATTAAAACAACCCCACCTTTAATGTAATTTTTAATTTTTTTGTTTTGGAAATTGCATTGTTAACATTTTTATGAAAAATATATATTTCAACTGATATATTATATTGTTGTTACATATTAGAACGATCTTAAATCACATTTTAAATCCTAATGATTTGAAGCTGGACAAGTCGTATTATTCTCCTTTTTGTTCCACAGCAAAATATTTTTGAACCCTTCACAAATTACTTATGAATAAACTATTTACACTTGATTTTATGCAATTAAATAGTTAGGAGGTTTTTCTCAATTTTCTGCAAAGTAGTTGCAATTCTTATAGTCGGTTTTGCTGGCGCAGAGAAAATTATTAATTATTTTAATTAATTTACTATCATTAGTATCTTTTGTTTCAGTGAAAATAGCTGCTTTTGTATTCGCTTCAAATGTCGATGACTATTAATGCAATGGGGTTGTTTCCGAAATTTTAAAAGTATTTTTTTTCTGAAACAGCATACTTAAAAACAGAGGATTTAACCATTTTTCAATAATTTGAAAAGTTTTAATATTTTTTACAATTATTTTAAACGGTGTAATTTTATTGTTTCGCTTCTGCCCATGACATCACAAATGATGAAATGCCATTCGCCGATGCCATTAGCACAGAGCATAATATTTGATTCGCTTCTGAATTATCATAAACTGGAAATGCGTAAGACAGCAAGCGTAAGCATTCAGTGCGCCAGTGGAGATGCGCCAAAGTACATCACTTGTGACGTCATAAAGACCACACCTCATTTTCAAAATCGGACATTTAAAAAAAAATAACTAAGAACTAAGCGTTGGGAAAATGAAAGTTTTTTCTCGCTCCATGTTATATGTTATTTATTTTTTGCATATTCTATCAATTTTAGTGACTAAGAGTAGTACTTTTGACCGAAGGAAACAACCCCATTTTTTAAATGAATATTTCTTTTCAGACACACAATGAAGTATGTGGAAAAAGGCCCGTGATTTGTCCTCATTGTAAAGCAGAAGTAAAAAGGGAACAGGTAAGGAAAACACTTAAAAATATTGGCTAAATACCTTATTTGGCTAAATCCAAAAATAGTCTGAGCTATGCAGAAATGTTTGCATTGGCAATATCACACCACGATTTTCCATCCAAAAATAGGTTGAATGCATGAAATTATATTATAAACTACTGAAATAAAAAATTAAGTTTTACATCAATATCAATTACCCCCGCCCATTGCTTATTATTTTTTAATAATATCCAAAAGTGATGAACAATGAAGGTGGTGCATCTCCAGATAGAAATATACATTATTTTATTTTTAGTCTTTACTAAATCTGTGAAAGTAGTTTGAACAAATGTAAGTAATAATAGGGGGAGTTTTCTTTACTGAAGATCTGCGATTCGACTTCTATGTAACGTGCGACGTGTCCAAGATGTTTTTAAAAAATCTTTTACAACGTTAAAAAAAAATTCAGACATAGAACTCATAAGAGTGAGTCCAATAATCTAGTTTTACACCGAAAAAAGTGAAAAATTGTAAAAGAAAACCCTAGAAAAAGAAAAGATTGTTTTAAGATGATTTGAAAAATATTTTAGGGGAGAATACAGCCCTAAGTGTCCCTTTTGGGCTACGATTGTTTATGTTTTTGAATTGTTCTCTTCTCTAGCCGCCCAGAACAATGTTAACGGTTTAACATATTGCTCCTACAAATCAAATCAAATTAGTGTCTATGAAACTGTCGAAAACTGAAACAAACAGTAAGAAGCTATCTCGAAAAAGTGGTGAGTGATGGGGAAAAACGGTGGACATATTTGGATTCAAGGTGTCATATTACATAAGAACCAGCAGGAAAGGTGTCAAAAGCACTTTGCATTTTTTTTTTTTTTTTTTTTTTTTTTTTTTTGTTCGTTTTGCAGTGCAGTGTTATCATACCTAACTCAGATCTCAGACGCTAACACAAAACACTACCTTTATTTACGTCCATCACAAGAAAAGTCCCCGCCGAAATGTCTGCGCCTGTCTATTTCCAGAGCAACGTGAGGTATGTCTCACTTATCCAAGGGAAGTTTAATGTTGGAAAAGCCAGTGCAAATGCTCAAAGGTGACAAGACGAGTGGCGAAACGGCGCCAAAAATCTTCGTGCTAACCTTAAAGAAAATGAACTAAGTCCGTTTCTATGGCAGTAGACGGGCTCAAACTTTACGGCAGAAGCTTTTCTCGTGTAGGGCAGACAGTACCTTACTCATATAAGTGTGGGAAAATGCATAAAAAGCTATTCATTTAAGAAGTATTAGTTCCAACCTCACCAATTCTTGAATCATTGATTATTTAATAGGCGTAAAGTGTGGGAAGTACTGTAAGGTCAACAACAAATTTTTTTTCAAATAAACTGTTATAAAAAAAAATTAATTTCGTGACAAGTAAAGACAAAAAAATTTAATTGTTTGCATATTCTCGAAATATAAGTTTTTTGTTTATTAATTTCAATATACTCTGACGGGCGATCCTAGACAAATTGTCCCGTGCGTAATGCCAAGTTTTTTATTTCATTCAGGTAACTATTAATTAAATATGGGATTAACTGTTATGCTTTGATAATACATTAAAGCATGTATTATTCCCCAACAGCATTATTTTTAAAGGCTTTGGTTAGCTTGCAAAGTTAGCTGGCAAAAATAAAACCCTTAGCGTTACGCACGGGACATTTTTTCGAGAATCGTCCTAAGGTATATGCATCAAAGGTAGGGGTGCACCCTAAGAGCTATGTAAATTCAAATCCACAAAGAACTCCTAAGAACGACACTCCTGAGAAACACCCCTAAAACTCCCCCGACCACTAAAATAGACAATGACACCCTCCCCCCCCCACTCTTCTTAGTGGTACCCCTGTCAAAGGTCATTCGAACCAATAAATATTTAAAAGTTCCTTGTTTTGAACATTATTTTTAATCTTCTAGCTCCTCAGACGATAATAACTCTGTTTCATAAATGAAAGTACATGAAGTAGTTAGCTATTATTGGATCAGACGAAGGCAGACGATCACGATCATGTCTGCACGCAGCTTTTATTGAAATGTCCTCTTCTTTAAAGATGTTAGCTCTGACCGTCACGTTTTTAACAAGTAGTTTGGTGCTTCGTGATTAATTCGTAACACAATTAATTCCTAACACCTGCTCGTGCTTTTGACCGAAGCATCCAATTACATTTACTCTCGTGCGCTTTCTGAACACGAAATAACATTTTTCTGAAGATTTCGATTGAGTATGGGATTTAAAATAAGTGAATGATTTTTCTTTTGGAAAGTTATATACACCTAGAATGTTCTGCAAAATTGATATTTATACAATACACTAGAAAATCGCCCGTCGAGGTATGACGGGTGAAAATTGCTTCAGCATTTGAACTATTGAATCACCTGTTTGATGATATTTTTGTATTTGAAATTTTTACCCTAACTCCAGTGGATGAACCCTAAACTCCAGTTAATAACGTTCACTGTTGACGATTTTTACGTTTCTTCACTCACCTAAAATGACCAGTAAAACAGTTAAGTTACCGGATCCAGTTCCGCCCTGTCAAAATAAAGCATTTCCCTGCATGTCAATTATCAAATTGTCATGTCGTGGCTCAAACTTCATTGTTGATGACGTCAGTGTTACTCGATCATTGGCTATTATTTATATGAGGATGTTTTCAAAAAGCCTGTGGCCAGTGTTGAACTTTAAATCAAGCAAAGTAGGCAAATTTAGTGTGGCGAATTTTGCATTTATAATTTATTTTTGTACTATTCTTGGAATAGATATGAGTAAAATTTAATTTTACATAGCGATTTCTTTCTTATCTTGGAAAAAAAAGGTTTTATACATTTTAAAACTTATGAAACAGTAGCAGTACCCGCACAGCGATGCCCGTGCTAAAAACTTAATGGAAGTCCGTTGAATAAAAAAAATTGTCGCCCCCTCCCCTTCTGATGTGAAATGATCGTCTTTCTTTGTATAAAATGCGTACACACCTTTTTAAAAAGAAAAAAAAACTATTTAAGTTTCTTTGGAGTTTAAAACTTTTCGTCAAATCATTAAATTAGATTTACAGTTGGCCGTGGTAGCCTGATCGGTAAGGCATTGGACTCGGGGCCGGAGGGTCTCGGGTTCGATCCTCGCTGGTCGAAGACCCACCGTCGTCATTTAAGGGGACTGGGCGACGTTAAATATGCTCGCGGTCTCAATGTCCTCCAAGTGAAACGATACCTCTGGGGGTGCTAGCACCAGCTAGCTATTAGCTCCTGGGCTAGTTCTAAATTCTCAGTAACTGTTCGATCCGGTGATGGTGCTGCCATCCATCGGTATATAAAATAATGGAGGCAAAGCACTTAGCATGTAGTCCTCGACATAAATACAGTTGTAGTCAGTTGTGACTCTGAATAGGAATAGGAATAGATTTACAGTTGCTTTAAAACTCGATTTAGAGAGTGAAGCGGTTTTTACTGCAATTTTAACTATTTCGCCAAATAAACAAAAAAAGACATCAAATTATATCTTTCAAATGTAAAATAATTCCGCGGCTCTATTGATTATCGCCAAACTTGCCCAGCAACCACGCTATCATAATCCATCCGTCTAACGAAAAAAAAAAAAAAAAACATTCCGTGGAACATTCAAAAATCATCATCAGAAAAAAGAAGAAAATGTCGTACATTTCACTCGGATAAAAACAAATCAAAAGTTTTTCTTTCAAAACAAATCGCCAAAACAATGAATTACATTAACGGTTGCCTTAAAACAATAATCCTAGACTGAACCTGCTCAGCGCCTAACGTGCCAAGCGACCACGCTACCGGAACCCAGCCTTTTTGCGAGTGAAGCGGATGTTTTTTCTTTGGAAATAATAAATGTTTCACCAAACAAACAAAAAGGTATAAAATCACATTAACAGTAGCTTTCAAATCTTTATACCTGTATATTAAGAGCTGCGTTGCCCGGCTTTTCCCGTTCTACCTTGAGACCAAAAATTGTGTCAAGTGAAATATATTAAACAATTAATTAAAAGAATAGCTTAAATAAAAGAAAAAAAACACCATGCAAAATTCGCAACTCCAACGAACTATAGGGGGCACTGAAGTCACTGTCTAATGGCGGAATTGAAAACTAAAACAAACGCACATGGTAACGAAGAAAATGCTAAAAGTGTTGTGATTTTTGTTCGTACGTATGATTTTTTCGCTTTATTCCTTTTAAATTAATTTTCAAAGTCTTGTGGATATTCTGGCCCACGTAGAAAGAAATGAGAATTCAAGAAGCATTACTAAACGTCAAAGATTAATGCAAACTACGTAGTTCGTAGTTCTAAGCAGCTATTTCCACGATGTTGAATTCGATATTTATCAATTCTTGATAAAACTAAATAATAATTGTAGCCTGACAAGAACAACAATTAATGCTAGAAAATTCAATATGACATTACAAATTATTATCGAAAGAAGATGATACTTCTTTGCCTTGCTTGGCTAGCGCTTATTTTTTTTCCATTTGTAGCTGAGTTATTTCTCTCGAATTCCCGAATCGGTTCATTTAAAAATTTTCTGTTTCGATTTTTCTAATTTCTGAGTTACGATTTAATTGTGTCATGTTATGCAAATCATCAACAAAATTCTCACGGATATATGGTGGTAGTTTTCTTTTCAGTTGATTGACCATTATTTCTTTTCAGTTGATTGACCATTATTTCTTTTCACTTATCGAATTCTGAAATCTTACTACCATTTTATTCCACTCATGATAAAAATTAAAAATGGTTTAACTAAAAACGCGAAATCTCGCCAAGGCTACTTTGCTCGCACAATACCAAAATTATAACCCTAAACAAATTTGGCGAAACCTTTCAGCTGAGAATAAAAGGAATAAAGTAAATTCTTTCTAGGTTAAACATTTTTCATTTTGTTCTACGATAATAAATCCAAGAAAATATTTTGCATACTGTCCATTCCAACTAAATGCTGCTGTAAAATATGATTAGTTACATTAATTTAAGATTAAAAAAAACTCATATTCTTACAAATTCATACAAAACAATAAAAAATTTTACCTGGTATAACGTTATCCAATTTTGTTAATCCAGAGTTTTCTTGTTTACGCGTCCACCATTTAATACTTTTTTGAAAGAAATAAGGAAAACTAACATTATTTTGAGAAGCTCGAGAATACTCTTAGGGGACGAATTAATTTCTGTAGCTGAAAGCAAACTAAGACACATCGATTGCGTTAATAAATACTCAGAACAAACTGCCTGTGTTTACGTCAACAGACACACATGGAACTAAAACGTGGCAATGTTTTAGTTCCATCGGCAGTTTTGTAAATCACCGCAAGGTAGCGTATTCGAGCGCTGGAGTTGCGAATTACCCTTCCAAACAATGACGACAGATATTAAAATACTTTTAAGAAATTAAAATGCGAAAGATGGATTTTAAAAGCGTTACCATGGAAACATGAAATAAAATAAGTTTAAGAAATCAGATGCAAAGGATTCAAAAAGAGTAACCATGCAAACGCGAAAATAAAATGGTTGACAACCTGAATCAAAATGACATACAGTGGCTCCCAAAAGTGTTCGTACACTTTGAAATTTTTTAGTAAAACCAAAATAACTCGAAACTGAATTCGAATATGAAGTCCAATATTTTTTCACATTATTCCTATGTCATTCTAAATACAACACATTGGTTTTTTCAAAATATTGACGGATCTTCTTTTTGAAATGGGTCAGAAAACGAAGAAACAGAGAAATAACACGCCACAAAAGTCATCGTACACTCAAATATTTTCGAATAAATTCATGATTAAAATTATCATATGCCGTTTTATTCATATTTTTGCATTGTTTTGACCCTTAAGAGTCATTTGGCTTTAATGTTTTGTTTATTTATTCCTTAATACTGTGCTTATTACTGTAAAATGGCTGGTATTCGTAAAAAACCGCAAACACCACTCAAAATTTGAATTTTTTTTTCCCCACAGTAGTGGTAAATTGGTTTGAAATGTATCTAAATTAGTTAATTTATTTGTTTGTATAGTAAAGTGCTTGATAAAATACTTTAAAGAAAGGAATCGGACCGAAAACAAGGTAAGAAAAGGTCAACCGGCAAAGTTGACAAAACGTGATCGGAGATTTAAAGTTAAAAAATTTATGAAAAATACAAATTTGAGTGCTGTAAAAGTTTCTGCAGAGTTAAATGAAATATTTTACATTTACTTTTCACCTAAAGTTGTTCGCCAAGTTCTCTGATTAGCTGGATTAAATGGGACCTCTTCCCGCATAAAAATTTTCTTGTTCGCTCGAAAAACAGTAAGTTTACGCTTTCAGTCGAAAAATCAATGATAAATAAACTCAAAACGTTTTTGTACAACGTCCTACTTATAGATGAAAATAAATTCAACATTTTGGGTTAAATTGCTGTATAATTGTAAATGGAAGAAAAAAAATGAGGAATTTAATCTTAAGAACTTAGTTGGATCAGTTAATCAGGACTTTGAAGATGTTCTTGTGTGAGGGTGCATCTCAGCATCAGGACTTGGAAATTTGGAATTTTTTGGTGAAATAATGGATTATGCTGGTCCTTTAAATATTCTAAAAACCAATTTTGAACTCTTAGCCAAAAATTTGGTTATTGGAAACAACTTTGTTTTTTTATCAAGATAACGATAAGAAGCACACGGTTTTCAACGTTTGCGTCTAGTGCCTCGAAAATTGTCCTAAAGTTTAGAAAATACCCCCTCAATCTTCAGATTTTGAATTATTGTAACGTATTTAGAGATATCTGGAGGCTAGATTACGAAAATAGGGCTTTAAAACGAAAATAGAGCTAAAAACAGTAAGACTCGAAGTGTGGTTGAACACTTACTCAGAAATTACGCAAAAAAAAAAAAAAAAAAAAAAAAAAAAAAAAAAAAAAAAAAAGAAAGAAAGAAAAAGAATGAAATTTATTCCCAGATGTTTAAAAGTTGTTATGAATACTGTATGATATTCTACTAATTAATAACTTAATCAATAGTTAGATTATTCAATAATATACAGACATTTTATAAAGTGTACGAAGACTTTTGTAAGATAAAATTTCTGGCACTTTTTGGTTTTTGATTTTTAAAAAATTAAGTTTTAATATTATTTAAAAACTTTTCATGTAGTTTTGTTAAAATCATAGATCTTATAATTAATTACCTATTCCGAAAAATTAATTCTAACCAATGGATTGGGACCTATTTCGTTGAAAATCGTAGGTGTACGAAGACTTTTGGGAGCCACTGTATTTCGAAATTGATTTAAAAACGCTTGTAACTTTTTTTCCTTTGTAGATAGAAGCTAATTTTTTTTCGACCAACGGTCGAGAGAGATCTGGAGTAAAAAATCTCGCTTTTTCCAATGCTGTCAAAAAGAAAACTGTGGGACAATTCCTTCACTTTTTATTGATAGATTTAATGAAGAAAGTATTGCCTAAATTTCAGCTAAGCCTGAAAAAGTTCAAGCTAAAAACGCAAATTACTCCTGGCGTAATTAAGTTAGAGCATTGAAATAAATTGTTTAAAACGCATTAAATTCTACCCTTTTTAGCGATATCTAATATTAATATGTGCAAGTGATTTTTCACCCTTTTAATAGCCAATAATAGGCAATTTACGTGAAATTTGGGTCTAAATTGGAATAAAAAAAGAACTATTTATCGGATTTTTTTCGAATTATAGCCTATGTTACTCAGTAAGAAAAAGCACCTTTCATATAATGAAAGAATTTTTCAAATAGGTGCAGTGGTTCCGGAGATTACCTCGAACATATAAACACACAAAAATCCGCCCTCTCTCATTATAATATTAGTAAAGATTTTCTAGATGTAAGCAGGTACAAGTGTATCAAGTCATCTGCCATTCAACATATCAGGTTGCTCAATGGCACCACAAAACTCAATTTTTCGCTATATATTGAGTAACTTGATAGCTAAAGCGATAGATCACTAGCTGCACCAACACTTATATATCTATACTATTAATTTTTGTGCGTGTCTGTGTGTCTGCAACCTTACATCCTGCGGACTGCGAATCTCTATTAGGTCAATACTGGTGCTATTGATACGGGACATCCGGGGGAAGCCATTCCACCCTGTCTCACTCCTCTAAAATTTAAGGGGCCGGTAATCAGGGTGAAAAAATTCTTCATTCAATAAATTTTGTCTGACGATTCGCCTAATTTGAAAAACAAATTGCAATATTGCAATTTTTAAATGTCCTTTTTTCACTAAATGAACTTTTGTGTGTATACCTGTTTTTCATAATTCGGCAAAGTTTGAAGTTCCATTTCAGAAATAGAGAATTTCCGTCCTCCCAAAAATGTTCAGGTTCTCCTGTCTTAAATGCGTGCCAATCAAAATTACTACATAAATGTTAGCATTTTCTTCGAAAAAATTTAAAGCAGCGGGGTTCCAACCTTTCCTCCCTCTTTCAAAACCCGAAAGAAGTAGACGAACCCCTGGTAAATCCTCATATACATAATAACGCTCCTGACTTCATCAACAATGAAACTCCCGCCACGGCATGATAATTTGATAATGTGTTTTGGTAATGTTTAACATGCAGGGAAAGGCTCTATTGCGACAAGGCTGAACTCGATCCGGCAACCTAACTATTTTACTGCCAAGGCTGTGTCATTTCAGGGGAATGAAGAAACGAAAAAGTGGTCAACAATGAAGAACGATACCTACTGGAGTTAAAGGGGGGGTTAATCCAATGGAGTTAGGGTTAAAATTTCAACTATCAAAACATCACCAAACAGGTAGTTGCTTCGTTCAAATGTCGTAGAAACAATTTTCACTCGTCATACCTTGACGGGCGATTTTCTAGTTAAGTAATAAGCAACAAGCAAAAAAAGAAAAATTTCACACACAATAAAATTTGGAGAATGTTTTTTAAACAATATTGCTCAACAGTTCATTATGAGAACGAAAAGGTAATTGCAAAATATAAAAGCACAATTATTTCTACACAAAAAAAAAGGCCTGAAAATGAATTCAAAACTAATTCAACAAAGAACAAACCCAGTGATTATTTTTTGAGATTCAGACAACTTTGAAAAAACTTTTCATGGGATAGTTATAGAAGAAAGAAGCTCAAAGCTTGACTCAAATATTTGCCAGTTTTACATTAAGTTCAGCATTTAATTAGCTTCTGATTTGTCCTTTTTCTCGTGAAACGTTGTCTAAAATGGTAATAAAATTTAAAAAGTATTTTTCTGACGGCAAGAGATGTTTATGATATGACAGACACAAAAGATGTCTAAAACAAATGTTCATGACTAAATCTGGTATGACCAATACGAAGACGGGCTATTATAACTTGTTCTCTTCTGGTGATCTTTGATGACTTAAAACCTAATAATATATTGAATTGATAAATATCGAATTCAACATCGTGGAAATGGCTGCTTAAATTACGAACTACGTAGTTTGCATTGATATTTGATGTTTAGTAATACTTCTTGAATTCTCATTTCTTTCTATGTGGTACCAGAATATCAACAAGACTTTGAAAATTAATTTATTACCTTTGAAAATTAATTTCTCATTTCTTTCTATGTGGTACCAGAATATCAACAAGACTTTGAAAATTAATTTAAAAAGAATAAAGCGAAAAAATCATGCATACGAACAAAATTTACTAGGCTTATTAGCATTTTCTTCGTTACCACGTGCGTTTGTTTTACCTTTTTCGTCCGCCATTAGAAAGTGGCTGCAGTGCCCCCTATAGTTCCTTGGAGTTGCAAATTTGCTTTGTATTTATCCTTTTTCACATCTAAACATTGTCGAAAAGGGTAATAAAGTTTCAAGTGTATTTTTCTGACATAAGAGAGTGTCTATGACAAACACAAAAGATGTCTTAAACAAATGTCCATAACCAATATGACCAATACCAAGACGGGCTATTATAACTTGTTCTCTTCTGGTAATCTTCGATTATTTAAAACCTATCGTCGAAGGCTGTATGGAGTAAGAAACAAACAAATAACTGATGAATAAAAAACGCTCAGCAAGGATGTTAAAATTCCGCCTTTACAATTTTTTATTTCGCGAACCCCCTTTATATCTCACGCGAACCACCGGTTGGAAACCGATGCTTTAAAGCAGAGGTTCCCAACCGGTGGTTCGCGAACCCCCAGGGGTTCGCGAGGTGCAGGAAGGGGGTTCGCGAAAATTTCGGTGCAATGGCGGATTTTTCCTAGTTTGGTAAAAAAATTATAAAATATTCAATTTGCACACATAGTCACTAAATTTTTTTTTTAAATTTGAAAACGCGCCAGACTCTTGTATTAAGCTCAAAAAAAAAAAAAATCTTTCAGCGGTTTTATAATCTTGGTTAAAAAGAAATTTTCTCATTTTTTTTTTCGATAGAGAACAAAAAGAGATATCCTTCCTTCTTTATTGCGAGGCGCCATGCAGAAACGTTGTATTAAGCTGTGGCGGGGATCACGATGACCTTAAAAAGGCGCCATCGCGTGGAGTCAATCAAACAATATACATAATATACATATGTCGAAAAAAATAAAGAATTCTCAAACAATGCATCATAGGGGTATTATTTCTAATCTGGTTGAAATATAACTCGGGAATTTCCGTCGAATTCAGTCATCGAATAGCAGACATGACAGCAAAAGGCTCCAAACTTAAAATTTATTACTGGATTTTACCCATCTGTTCGTTTTCAAAAATATATAACATCAGCATGCTCATAGTTCTGGGGAAATAGTTGTTAACAGACGTATTTAGAGATACTTTAGAGATGCTTGAAAACAAGTTATTTTGTTTGCAATTGGTTTTGCTACGTGAACTTGCTACTCTGTTTGTGAAGTTATAATCGTGTTGGTAATTTTTATGATTTAATAACTTTCTGCTGTTATGGATCGATGGTTGAAAACTGGTAGGTTGGTTGAGCGACAAATGGACAAGCAGTCAATCGATCAACCCTCAACATCAGCAGTAACTTTCGAATCAACACAGGATATTGAAATAGATAGCTGTAATGAACTGCCGCCTCCCCCGACTAAACAGAAAAGTGAACTAGGGGAGAAAAAAGGAAAAAAGCGAAAATATGACAGTGACTATTTACAAATGGGCTTTCATTTTACTGGAGAAGAGTCTGAACCTAGACCGCTTTGTCTTCTCTGCAACGAAGTTCTAGCGAACAGCAGTTTGAAACCGTCACTTCTGAGAAGACACCTCGAAGCAAAGCATCCGATACACAAGGACAAACCTATCGAATATTTTAAAAGAAAATTGGAATATAATAAAAGTGTAGCGTCTCTACGTTCCTGTTAGAATCCAACGAAGATATTAAAATGGCCCTTGAAGCTTCATATCGAGTCAGTTATAGAATTGCAAGATCTGGACAGCCACATACAATTGCAGAAAATTTAATTGGACCGTGTGCTAAAGATATTGCTAAGTGTATGCTGGGAGAAAAGTCAGCAAAAAAAATTGACCTGGTTCTGCTATCAAACAACACAGTATCACGCAGAATTACTGATTTGGCAAGTAATGTGGAGAAAGAAACTGTGAATAGAATAAAAGAGAATAATTTTGCGATCCAGCTTGATGAGTCGACTGATGTAGCAAACGCTGCAATATTACTTGTCTATGTTAGGTATATTTTTAACGATACAATTAAAGAAGATGTACTATTTGCAAAACCTTTGAAAACCAACACAACTGGAGAAGCAATTTTCGAACTGGTCAACAGTTACTTTGAAGAAAATGGAATAGATTGGTCTTTGTGTATGGGTGTGTGCACGGATGGTGCAAAATCAATGACAGGAAAATTTGTTGGCTTTGTGGTGCGAGTAAAGAAGATCAACGAGAAAATTGAATGGACTCATTGTTGCATTCATAGACAAGCATTAGCATGTAAGCGTATTCCCGCAGAATTATCCGCTACTTTGAATGATGCGGTAAAAATTGTAAATTTCATAAAATCACGTGCCACAAACTGCCGTCTATTTCACGCGCTTTGTGAGGAATTGAGAAGCCTTCATGTTACTTTACTTCTTCACACAGAAGTTAGATGGCTTTCCCGTGGCAAAGATTTGACACGCTTATTTGAATTGAAGTCAGAAGTCCAAGCATTTTTTGTTGATCATCCATTTCACTTGTCCACTTACATATTCGATCCTCTTTGGATGCAAAGGCTTGCATATTTAGCTGACATCTTTTCAAAATTAAATGAATTAAGTCTATCCTTGCAAGGTGCAGTTGTTAATATTTTCGTTGTATATGATAAAATTGAAGCTATGGTAATAAAATTGAATTTCTGGATCCAATGCCTGGAAATGGGTGAGTTTTCTTGTTTCACTTCTCTTAGTAGTTTTTTATCAGAAAACTCAATGAAACTTGATGAAAGCGTTAAAAGAAATGTATGTGAACATCTGCAACATCTTGAACTAACTTTTGACGAGTATTTTCCTAATAGGCGTAACGTCCCTCTCTCAAACAACTGGATACGCAATCCTTTTGAAGGAAATCCATGCTTAGAGAACACTCTGACATTACCTGAAAAGGAAATGCTCATCGAGTTATCCTGTGATAATTCATTGAAAACTACCTTTAAAGAGCTCTCGTTAATTGACTTCTGGCTCAGTGTAAGAAATGACTATACCGTTTTGTCCAAAAAAGCAATTCGAATTTTATTACCATTTTGTACAACATATCTGTGCGAGAAAGGATTTTCCTCCTATACTTATCTCAAAGATAAATACCGAAGCAGATTGAATGCAGAGCCTGATTTAACACTCGAACTGTCAGACACTGAACCAAACTTTCAGTTTCTTTGTTCCGTCAAACAGCCACAAATATCGCATTAAGGATTTTTTTCCCCAATTTAAAGTATGCTTAAAAAAATAGTTGGTTTATAAAACTTCTTGTTTATAATTTTTCTTGTAGATGTAGTTTTAACTTTTTATTAATGTTTGCACTTAATGATATTTTACAATTATATTTTTGTTTATTGCAATCAAATGCTGCAAAAAATGGAAAGCAAACATGCTGTTTTTTTAATTGTTTCTTACATGTTACTAATTTCAACATCAGGGGGTTCGCGAACTTTTTTGCCTGTTCCAAGGGGTTCGCAAAGAGAAAAAGGTTGGGAACCGCTGCTTTAAAGCAATGGCATTCTTATAAAAGAAAAATGCATAACTTATACTAATTTTTATTAGCACATGGATGTTTTTGCGAACAAGTTAATAGCTATTTTCCTCAAGAAAGGAGTCAAATAGGAACGACCAAATTTAAATGAAACGTATTCTAACTCGCTAAATGGTCTTTGCATCAGGAAGTTGAATAATATTAGCAATTCGAAACAGCAATAAAAAAGCAGTAAAGTAAAGCTTAAACTTTTTCTTGGGATTTACCGAACAAGTTTTAAACAAGTTGTCTTCTGTTTAAAAAGTTTGTTGTTACCTGATTATTAATTCAGACAAGGTGAAATGTGATGAGGTGAAAATCATTTTCTTGGGGATGAAAAGCAAAACATTACTAATATAACTTCAGCAATGATTGTTTTGTGTGTAAACTGTTTCGACTAATTTGACCTCTATGAGATTGTATATTATTCTCCAAACATAAACAATTGCTGAATTTACAACCATTACAGTATATATTAGCTGTTATGGGAACTGGGGTGAATATTTTTGTTTGATTTTTTAATGTGTGTTTCACATTATTATTTTTTTTTCACAGCGATTTCAGTACTTTAATCTGTATTTAAAATTGTTATAATGTTTTTAATTATGGCAGCAACTAAAAATCGCCAAACTTGGCGGAATTGAAACTTATTTTAGTCATCTTCAGAGATATTTAGCGAGACATTTTTTAAGAATTCAATTCCAGAAACTGAATAGATTTTTACGATGTTTAAGAAGTGAAAAACTCTTTAAATTTCTAAACATTTCCGTGGATGGAGTTTTGCGCGGTCAATATGAGTGTGAATCTACTAATAAAATGTCGCAGACACACATATGTATACTAGGGTCGATCCAGAAAAAGGTTCCCATTAATTTTAAATAGACAAAAAATTTTATTCTCATAGAAATTTACATCGTTGGAAAGATAAAACTTTCCTCTATTGTTCTACATAATCGCTCTCTTTTGCTGCACATTTTTGTAGACGGTACTCCAATTTCTGTATTCCATTATATAGAACACTGTCGCCAAACCATTGAGGAAACGTTTAAACTCTATTTTGACTTCATCGTTACTACGGAAGTGTTGGCCACTCAAAAGTGTTCCTTTAACTTCCCCCAATCATCAGCTCAGACTCAGGCGAGCTATCCAGAACCACCGGAGAAAACGGCTGACAGCCCGTGTGACTCTGCTTCACGACAACGCACGAAACCCAGGAACTTTTGGTCATGCCCCATCCACCACAGTCCGGACCTCGCGCCTGGTGATTATCACTTTTCCCCAAGTTGAAGAAACACTTGCGTGGCCATCGCTTCCGTAGTGACGATGATGTCAAAGAAGAGGTTAAACGTTTCTTCAACGATTTGGCGGCGGAGTTCGATGATATTGGAATGTAGAAATTGGAGCACCGTCTACAAAATGTGTAAAAAAAGATGTCGATTATGTAAAAAAGAAAATAGAGGAAAGTTTCATCTTTCCAACGATGTAAATTTCAATGAGAATAAATTTTTTTGCCTATTTGTAAAATTGATGGGAACCTTATTTCTGGATCGACCCTCGCAATCCTACGCAACTTGAAATATATTGAAACTCATGTCGTAACATTTAACAATGTCTAAATAAAGAAACCAGGGTGCCACACGAATTGTATAGTAATGAAAATAATAATTATAATGAATAGGTAGCAATCAAAAGAGCACAGCAAAGCTTTTTTTAAAAAAAAATTACGCAAAAACTATTTGCCCTTACCTCCCCGTCATCGAATTACAAGGTCTTAAAATCTTTCGAAATTCAAGGTCTTGGCGAAAATGGAAGATATTACATACCTTAATCGTCTGCATGTGACAGCACATCCATTTACAAAGCATGTGAAAGGTGTCTTCCGTTTCTCACCGGAACTTACAAAATTTGGCAATTTTTCTTAAAAAATTGAACAGACTTGAAGATCTTATATTTCAATACTGGTGGTACTCCAAAAAGTTGTTTTATTAAGCTCTCCTTAGGACTTATTTCGATTCTTTTTTCTTTTTTTACTACACCATTGTAAAGTTTCCCGGTAAATGTGTAGTAAGGAAAGTACATTACACACATGCTAGAAAAGTTTTTTTTCCCCTCAGCTTTAGACAGAACAATATGTAATTATAAAATCATTTCTTCTTTTTAAAGCTTCCATCTCATGAAGTTTCTTGTCCAATGAAGCCCAGATGCTGTCCTCTTTCAGAAGCTGGATGTAATTTTAAAGTAAGTTGCATTATTGTAGCATTAATAAATGCTATCAATGAAAAATGAACTTTGTGTTTTCAAAAATTGTCCTGTGGACTATTTAACTATTGAAGATTTTCGACTTCTAGGGCAATGCAGAAGAGTTAGAGGAACATTCCAGTAATATACAAAACCATGTGCAAGTCCTTTCAGAAGCCATGACACAGTACAGAATGAATATTAAGGTGACGGTTGCATGATTTTCTATAATGTTTTCATTAGTAACAATGAAGCTGAAAGTCTCTCTGTCTGGATGTCTGTGACGCGCATAGCGCCTAGACCGTTCGGTGGATTTTCATGAAACTTGGCACAAAACTAGTTTGTAGCATAAGGGTGTACACCTCGAAGCGATTTTTCGAAAATTCGATTTTGTTCTTTTTCTATTCCAATTTTAAGCCACCATTGGTGAATTTAATTCCTCTGCAGCAATACCGAGCGAATTACCATAACATGGACGAGTAAATTATCATAACATGAATGAGCAAATTATCATGACATTAACGATCAAATTAACATAGCTTATTGGCGAGAGTTTCATCGTCCATTATTTGTAAATATACAGGCGAACCAAATGACTTTTTAATTTTCTACTACGGGCAAAGCCGTGAGGGTACCGCTAGTTAGAAATAAATACTCGAGGCATGAGTTGAGTTTTTAAAAATGAAGTTCAGAAAAAAAAACTGAGCATAGGGGGGTCATTGTGCTAAATAATTTTTTTGTAATCAGAAAGTAAAATGTGTGTTTGATAGTGAAAACTGGTAAGCATCAGCAAGCAAGTTATAGTTTTTGCTCGCTTTAAAACAGTGGTTTCCTACCGGTGGTCCATAAGAACCTTGATGGTCCACGAAGGACTCTGATGACTACTCATAAAAAAATTAATTTCTTCTCGTGATTAAATCAAAATAACGACTTTCGCTGAAAAAGATAAAGTAAATAAAAATACTCTCTGTAAAAATCAGATATGTTCTGAATTATAATTGGCATCATTATAAGAACACATTGACAGCTCTTACGGAGAAGAAGGGAGAGGGGGGGGAGGGGAGCGCAACTGCCGTCTCACTTTTCCGAGTTAAAAATTAACGATCGATTGAAAAAGATTTTTTTACTCGGTGGATTTATTTATTTCACGAGAATAAAAACTGAAAATTCCAAGTAAATGAACTTTTCTCATATTTTTTTTCATTAGAATGC